>NC_071979.1:17001817-17122566 GCF_026283585.1 Hylaeus volcanicus | reverse complement strand
TCTCGGTCTCGGTCTCTCGGTCTCGGTCTCTCGGTCTCGGTCTCTCGGTCTCGGTCTCTCGGTCTCGGTCTCTCGGTCTCGGTCTCTCGGTCTCGGGCTCATTTCATTTTAATTTTGATACGATATTTGTTGGATTTAAAATTAAATATTGGTGTTTGCAGAGCTATAATAGGATTTTTTCATTATTTTTAACCCATCTGAAGTCCTAACAAAGGCTCTTTTGGCCACCATTTTTAGGGACTCTGTCTCGCCGTGCGACGCGACGGCCGGCGCTGGAACGTTTGCAAATTGTTTGCGGTTTACCAAGCCGCATACAGTACGACCAATATCAACTTGGTATGCGATATTCCTTCTGCGTGGGCGTAAGGGAACCAATATCCCGGCGGCATGCCGCAACTCCTTCTCGCATACGGCGTGCCATTTGCAACTTGAAATGCCGAAATGAATTTTTCTCTCCCCTTTTTCAAAGGATTTTCCCTCTATCCGTGGAGTTCCGCGATACGACCACCACTCGTCGCACATACACAAGCTTAAACCATCCCTGCTCTCCGTCGAGTAACTGGGGAACTGTGCGACCTGAGCGTCTGTGCGCCACGTTAGCCGTGGGCGCGGACCATTCGGTGTTTACTTCCGGTTCAGAGGTCAAAGTTCCAGCCAACGAGCTGCTTACTGCAAGAAGGAAACTCCTAAATACCTTTTTTTGCCCCCTTTTTCCCTCCCACTGCGGATTTTTCCCTCTTTGCAGCGTATAAGTTTTACCTATTCTAGCGTACGCGTTCCGATCGGAGGAACGTCCTGTCGGAGAAAAAGTGGAGGCGACTCGTAGAGCGAATCGAGTTTACAGATGGGAGCTCGAACATCCCTAGTAGACGGTCTTTTTTTTATTGGATCGTATTGGTTGGGGTATTTCGCGTCACCTTTGACGAGGGAAGTTTCGCGACTCGAGGATGCAGACAAGTTTGAGACTTTAATAGGTTCAAGCGATCCTTAACCGTTAGAGTCCTAAGCAACGCCACGGCGCGGCGCTGTTGAGATTTTGTGTCGAAAAGTTCCAGTACATTTCGAACGCTATGGACAACTGACAGTGCAGTCGCTGACTGTCAACGTAGCGCGCTCAACTTTACTAACGCATTCACATCACATAGCTGCTTTTAAAAATTTTTTAATTGTAAAACATTTTGTATTAAACATTTTTGTTCTATCGCATCGCTTAGGTCTCTTCGCGATCGATAAAGACAAGCGCTATCGCGCTGTTCGGCGTTTTTCGAGTATATTTTACCCCTGGGACTCAAACGGTTAACGATGATCTTGAAACCTCTCTCAAAAAAATGTGACCTCGAAGACATTGTCGAAGTTCCCACCACCCACCACCTGCCTATCCTTTCCAAATATCCTTCGTCCTAGCCATGAAACGTGCGCGTGGTACGGAAGGACTCGGTCCCATCGAGCATGCACGCGTCGAACCTCGCGCGCGTAGGCGCGGATTTTACTAGGCATATTTGTTAGAAATGTCGTGCGAGGAAACGCCGTGCGAAAGGGTGTCGGCGTGCATCGCGCGCCTCTGCCGTGCACTCTAGTTTATTACTACGCTGGAGTAATTTACTTGCGCGTCTACGTCCACGCTGGGCGAAATCGAATCCCCCGTGTTCCGGCTACGAACGATACGGGAGTGACGGTGTCAGGTGCCGCGCGAGTAAATTACGCGAGTCCCTTCTAACCCTTTGACTTTTTTCGCTACAATTTTCCGCGGCTGCGTGTCTGGTTTTGACCGCGAATTTCGCTCGCAACCGGTTTTCCGTCTATTCCGCGCTAGCGAACGGCGACCACGCTTCATTAAACGAGAAGAATGGCCCTGGTTAGCCAGCCACGTGACTTGCTACAGGATCGAAGAATTTAGAGACGTTTTGTAGGATAATAACAAAAATCAGTTTAGTTGGGAAAGATTGGATTATAATATGAAATTCAATTGTCAACACCTCGTAATCGTTGAACTATTTAAGGAAACGTTCCTCTAAATCAATGCAATGACTACCTGGGAGAGCGCAAATTGCCATCACTCGAAACAGAATAGGACACGCCAAGTTTTCTCATTCATATCTACTAGCTAAGGAATCAGCACTCATTTGCGAAACACATACAATGTGCTACGTAAGAAACATAAATAAATACACTATACTACACTACACTACACTACACTAAATAAAATAACGTTACGAAGGGTAAGATTCGCGATCTACATAATAAATTCATCAAAGAAACGAAGATTGTTGATAAAATATCGTAAGTGAACTTATCTAGATTAAAAAAAATAACTTCACTATCCTGTGGTTGGAATAAAACGATTTGCATATTTGCATCCCTCGTAAATGCTTGAAATGTGCCCTCTATAAATGATAACCCAGGAAGCATAAACTGTACAGAGACATTTCAGACCTAACGTGGAGGGGGTTAAGCACCTGTAAGCTTGGTACCAGCCAGACCAATGAAGAAACATAGGAAATTGTGCGACGAGGGTTGAACGCGATGAATCTAGATTTTATCGCGGCAACGTCGGGGACTCGTCGAGGTAGCAGCGAGCTAGCAGATGAACTTTTCGCGCTGCTCCGTCGTCGAAAATTTCATTTTCGAGATGGTTTCCGCTACGTCGTCGAGCGAATCAGTTTGAAAGCGTAGCCATGTTAACAGTTGCTGGACCGCTAGCATTTACCAGACGAGTCAAGACACCGCGCAAGTAGATTTCGTTGAATGGCGGGGCTGTTCGTCGGCGCACTTCGCGTCGAATGCGCCGTCGTCTTTCATTTTGAAGGTGGATCGAACGTAACCAAACCGAACCATTACGATTATGAATCGATGCACGGTGCTCAGAGTACGTTTCTCGTGCGTCGCGGACGTGACTGGCTCCGTGATCATTGCAATCAGCGTTATTGCTCTCTGTGCAAATGTACGTATTTGTTTTGGCTACGTATACACATTATGTACAAGCTGAATAAACACTAAATAGAGTTGCAACATTGTGAATGTTATTAATATCCATTTTCTGTAGGGAGAAAATGTTGGACACTGCATTTTCGTCTTTTGAAACGAACTAAATCTTGTCTTACACATTTCCTTGTATGTACAAATCCGAGAGAGATATTTAGGTGTCCTGCTTCACGTGACCCGTGTACAAGACGAGTCACGTAACCTGTTAGAAGCTGTTTCCTCGGGAATTATTAGGGACAGCTGCAAAATTCCTTTTTCGTGTTTTAGGGTCCACCGGAGACTTTTTTGTCGGCAAACAGGACGTCGTTGTTTGGTTCCCCCAGGTGGATACTTCGTACCGTAACGTGGAATGATAAATTTTTAGGGTTCGGCGGCTCTCTCGAATTGAATGTTTTTGTTTCTTCTAGAAATTATATCGTTTACCAACTTATCAGTATCTCATACTTTACCCATTCAGACCTGGTATCCACACTTGAGGACACAAAATTTAAAAATTACCGACACTATCGTTCACGGCGAATGTCTTTATTTGTGCACATGATGAAAGACCAGTTTTCCTCGAAAACTACACAGTTAGGATTCTTTTTTATATTTTTTCATACTAATTTTAGTCCAAGTTAACCCTAAAAATTAAATTACATTATTACATTAGTTTGAAAGGGTGAACAAGTGTCTTATCGTTAAACAAATTTTACCCAGAAATAGTACATACTAAAAAATTCTTTTCTGGCCAAAAATAACCGTACATTGCATAAATCGATTAACTCTATGAAACTAAAAGTTGAGAAATGCAATGTAATAATGTTTGTCATTTAATGGTGTTAATCTTTATTATTCGGGAAAGTTATTACAAATATGAAATGGTATGAGTATACCAAGTTCTTTGACATTTAAATTTAAGATTTTTCTAAAAGTGAAGTTATTCGTTTTGTGCAGTTCTTATACCAATGATATGTCCGTCTCTGCCTTTTAACAAACTCGTCACGTTCCTTTCCATTGATCTGTTACACGGAATGCTTCGTCACCCTATTATTTCGCACAATCGACGTGCTGCCGCGGTAAGGGTAGATTCTGGCGAGGGAACCTGAGTGGGAGAAAATGTAGAGAGGAGAGGCGCGTCGGTGGTGGCGAAAAAGGAGGAACTTCAAAGAACTCCCGTCATGTTCCCGTGGCTGGTAACCTCGGTTAACATATTTTCGACTCTACTCGAGAGTTTCCGCAGTTCTTTTTAGTCACGTGTCCCATCTGTTTTCGGTAATCTTCGTGAAATAGGAGAGATGCTGGACCTTTTGGAGGTATTTCAACCATGGCGAGCACGACGCAGGGGCGAGGCGGGCGAGGATGTGGTGTACATACACGTATATTCAAGACACGCGATTAAATGTTGTCAGAAATTCCTTTCTTTAGCTCATTTTAATTAAGTTTCCAGGGGGAGGATCGGAATTCGTTGGTTGGCCAAGTCTGGTGCGCTCGTGCTCGCGGCACGAGACAAATCGCGGTTACAAAATTCTTTTGTGCTCTTGTCTTTTAGTTCCATCGTGTGGACTTGCTTTAATTAATTTCTGATTGCGCCACCTTGGCGTCTTGCGTTTGTTTATCCTGGATTGAAAGCATTCGAGACTGGTTCTCGCCTGCAGTAACGTTTAAATTATACGTGGAGATTAGTATGAGAATGATTTCGGAAATATGTTCGAGATTAAAGAATTTTTCACGAGGAACTTGTTTCAGCCTAGATCACCCCAAGGACCACAATCATTGCACAGGAGATGATGGAAAGATATTAAGATACCAATAACTTTGTTTTCGAATACAGTCGTTAGCACGTATACGCTGAGTAGTCTCCTTCAAGGCAGTCCCCTGCTGATAACGTGCACTTGTTCCAACCTCCCTGCCACTTCTGAACACATCGCTAGAAGCTTCCTGGCGAGAGGCTGTTGAGCCCTTCTGTCACGTTCGCTGTAATTGTGTCAAGGTCGTCAAATCTTTCCATCGTAGCTTCTTTTTGATTCTTATAAATAGGAAAATGTCGTAAAGAGCAAGATCTGCGAAATAAGCGAGATGAGGTGTCGCTGAAATTTTCTTTCCGCAAGTAATTCTCGAGTGGAGGGAGCGTGAATGCCAAGATCTCCCGTTAGAATTGCTTAGAACGAACCGAAGGAGATATTAACCTCGTCAGCAGTCCGTCGAATGATTAAGCGGTGATCAGGCAAGGATATTTTTCACGAACCTAGACAACCATTCCTTCGTTAAGAAGAAGATGGACTTGGACGTGGATCGTCTTTGAAGTATTCTCGACCTGCGTTAAATCCCTTAACCCGTTGGTAAAGCATCATCTGTCTCGGGAAATCATCACTGAAAGTATTTCTTAGCATGTGGAAATTCCTGACACATTTTTTCCATTTTTAGGAAGGCTTTTACCCAGCCTTCTTTCACTACTTTTATTTTTTATATACTCTGTACACTTTGGACATTATTTAATGCCATTATTAATTACAGTTTGGTCAGACCTTTGCTCTTCCCAAGTTTTGAAATCAGATCGTTAACCAGCGCAATAATTAGACGTTGCCGAAACACTGCGAGCAGTGACCTCAACTAATTCCAGAACAAGGTACTTGATGGATGATTTATTTCGGTGCCTCAGAGAGCATCGGCGAGAAATTTCTTAAGTGCGATTACTTCCTCCTTAAACCGCATCGACTTGGATAAATTTAGTCCAGAGCTTCCACGTCGATGCTAGCCACACTTTGACAAGCTAGGACCTACCAAAAAGCAGTTTAAACGCAAGAAAAATTTGTTCACTACGTTGTGTTTCTTATAAAGATCACACAGCGAGACTATACTTTTTTATTTTCGGCTTTGACTTAGATTTTCTAAGGGACGATACTTCACAGGGAAGGAGACGAGTACGCAGGCTTCGCGCGTAACTCCAATAATTTTTCGGCAGTCTGGCCTAATATATCTCCCACTTCCAAAGTGTTCCTTTAAAGGAGAACGAGGGTGGAAATTTATTTCTTATGGGGTGGAACTTGTTTCAGGGGAAATCCTTCAAGTGCAGGGCGGGAATATCGGAGACCTTTTGAAACACGATTTCCGAGGGAGATTGCGTCCTGCTTATGCAGCTAGGGAGATTTATGTAACTTTGCTGAGCCGAATGAGGTACTTTTGCAGTACAAGTAGGTCTGTAATAGCTGTTTATTGCGTCGATGTGCTAAAATGTCGGTACTGCGTGTACTTGGAGGCAGACAGGAATGTATAGATACAAGATAGATTATATTGGCTCCATTAAATTAAATGATTTCAAGTTCAATTTTGCAAAAAGATTGAAAATGTTTATCGAGAACGTTTTCGATACTGACCCGACCCGATTCACCAGTTTTTCCAGTCTTCAACGTGTTCGAAACACGAAGGGATATTCGAGTTTGTTGGGAACAGTGCACGGGACCTTCGTCAGCATTTGGAAAACGGAAGTTCGCGACAGAAACACAAAAATTCCGTTTGACTGATGCGTGCATATGACAATCCTTGTTACGAGCGACAATTGCTACATGTAATGTTAATTGAATTCACGTCGTTGCGCGCCCTTTCCTCTTTCGTGTCATTTGTAGAACGACGCGCACAATTCTTTACAAGATTTCTGTTCAAAAAGCACACGTGACGTGACATATTGCACGTGTATTTGTTTTATGACGTGACGCTACTCAGTTAGCGAGTTTTCTTTTGTAGTTAGCACCATAGAAGAATGCAATAAACAGTCTATTGATCGTCAAATGTTTACCAATAACTTAATAGAAATTTTCTTGTATTTTACTTAAAGCTTCCATCTTTTGATCTTGATTTTTTTAATTTTTATCTTTTTAGAAACCTATCAGTTTTGACATTGTTCTGGTTAGTTTCGTTCTCCTCTTGGACCATAATGGCGTTCCGTATCGAACTTTCGAAAATGATCGACAAAGCGTTATTTTCCAGTTTGAAATTAGGTATTAAGCCACGGGAAGTTCGCTTAATCTGTAATACGCTTAAATTTAGTAAGCCCTGCATGTGTTCGCGCAAAGTTCCTTGGCGCAAAGTTCCCTCGCGCTGGCTCCACGTAAGAAGCTAGATCTTGACATGTGCAGTTAGAAACTAATATTCGGTACCCGATCCTTTATCTTCTACGTCCTCCTCCCTTATCTCCTTTCGTCCCCCCTCTCTCTCCTAATTACTACTACTACAAATTCTCTCCAAGGTAAGGTTAATGCCTGTTTAATCTAATAGGATCCAGATACCATAGGTTTCAAATTAATCAAATGAAAATCATTCGAATAAGAGCAATAATACGTTCATTTTAATTTCATTTAATATAAATATCAGTCTCATAAATATTCGTACCCTCAACATCTATTGAAGAAATTTTTTTTTAAATTAAATAGTTTGATGATACGCATATATAGTATAAGCTTATTGATATACATATTTATATTGAAAAATTCATTTGGTAATATCAAAACTATTATTTAATTTAGTCAAACTTCTTCAGTAGACATAGAGAATACGAATATTTATGGGATTGACTGTATCTTATTCTAAGAATTTAACCTCGGTGGCAATCCATACTGTTCGAATTTTATTTGTAAAACTAATATTACTTTAAGTTATTATACATATATGAAACGTATGGTGATCATAACTCCGCCCATCTAAATGGCCATGATGGTATTACTCATTAATTTTACGGAATTACAACCCAATTACAGTATCGACTATACTACCGTAATCAAAAAGTAGTAAGACTCCTCAAATGAAACACAAACGGCTTATCTAATTTTCCAAATTTATTTCATCCCTTTCAAAGTCGTCCCCATTGGAGACGATACACGTTTCCCAACGTTATTTCCAGTCTTCAAAACAACGGTTAAATTCGATTTCCGGAATAGCTTTCAAGGCACGCAGCGATTCTCGTTGAATATTTTCTATGGACCGATTTTTTCGATCTTGGTTTACCTTTGGCACAATATTCGCGCGATTGATCGGTTGTTTTCAAATCGTAAGCGTAGATCCACATCTAATCACCTGTAATAATGCGTCGCATGATCGGTTGGTATTCGGAAATCACACTGTTCACAGATGTTAACACGCCTTCTTTTTTCGAAGAAATTGAGTGTCTTTGAAACCAAACGAGCATTGACTCGTCTGAGATCCAATTTGTCTTTCAATATCAATTCAAGATCTTTCAATCAATGCGATTTAAATGAAAAAGTCTTACTATTTTTTGATCACAGAGTATATAACGATCTAAATGGATACAGATTGGATCTCTACATGTTCGATAGATCAATTTACAAACCATTTGAGTTTAAAGTTAAATCATAGCAATAATAATTACCATCGTTTCGATGAATTTTTTACTCGGGTGCAAAATATCGGACGAAACGTCGAGTTTATTAAATAAATAATTTTATCTAGCATCAATTTATACCATTTACGCGTGTTCTGGAAAGTCTCGCCATTAGTACCTTCCATGAATAATTTTAATACAGTGCGAGGCAGCTGAGCCTCTGGTAAACATTTAAATACGTCGACAACTCTATAATTCACGACAAGATGAAAAGTGGATAACGAGGCAAATTTGTGTATAAAACGTTACACAATATCTCTCTTTTTCAGTATTCACACGGCTGCGTTTTGCAGGTCAATCTTCTCATTTCTCTTTCACGATTCAGTTTTGCTTACGCTTTTTCGCAACTGTCGCTCATCCCTCAAAAGCGCATACACATGAACCCGTTTTTGTAAACGTAAAGGGATACTTTTTAATACTGTATAGTAACACATGCGGTAATACCTCGTTTAATGAGATGGTTACTTTCATTAGACCCGCTACGTTGATAGAATTAACGTTAACGAAACGACGACGTACAATAATCGATGAACCAGGATTATTAAAATCAAGAGAATAGCCAGTAGCTACACAATTGTAATTTGATGATGTAGAGTACATTTCTGGTACATTTTTCATTATATTTCCATCTAAGTATTTTCAGCTGACTGGTAAGGTTTCCCCGATGAAAATGATTCCAAACATGACCTCATTCGGATCGCTTTTGTATGTCTCATACCAAGACTCACTTCCTGTTGGCCTACCTACTTTTCATATATCCTGTTTACTCTCCCCCTCAGTTCAAATAAACAAAAGTCCAACTCCTACAAAAGAAGCATAACTTTCATACCATATGAAAATGAATAAGCAACATTCGGTTTCTCGTAAGCTGGAGATTCTACGCATCGTCGAAGATAACTCGAGTTATTCGTCTCTTCGAACTGTATAGGATTGAAGTAAAAATTTATCCTCGTTACGTTATCGAGAACGTTATTCGCAAAACGGAAATCATGTTGATATTCGAACACGACGCATGTGTCATCGTATTACGCATCTTTCCTTCTAACGACGTATCTGTTACGCGCAGAGGCGAAGGAGGTATTTCCTCCTATGGAACGGCTGACGCAGGAAGTACGTAAAGATTCTACCGAACGTCGGATTCCTGAAATTTCCAATACCATTGATCTCATCTATAAACCCGCACGTTTTCTTTCCGCGGTGCCTCGGCGTACTTCCCCTTTACACCAGCCAGATTTCACCCGGATACATTACTTCCTGTCGCAGATTATCCGTCGCAGTCTGCCAGCGGCGTCTTTTACGCGAATCTTACGCGCGCCCCGCCGTCTGAAATAAAAGTATCCGTGAAGAGTCAAGATTTTCCTGTCGGGATTCGTTCCTTAAAGTCGATCGCGTCGACCATAATTGCATTTCAAGGTCTTGCTAGTATTTGCAAAATATTTACGCCATGATTTCCTTAACATGACCGACCGGGTAAAATTATTTGCAGGGTTTATTCTGTACAAATTTAGTTTCTTTGCATATTAACATATTCGCCAGCGGCATATATTTTACGTTTTTAATACCGAATGCTGACGAAAATAATAAAATTCTGAAGCTGGATATTGCAAATTTGTATCGTTAGGGCGAAGATAAAAATGATGTCTTGAAATATCAATGTTATAACTATGTGTATGTAGTGTATAAAATAGAAAGATTTTCATAATTTTTTTCACAACCAGGAATAAAATTTGAAGTGACGTGAATTCACGCAAGCGGTCGCGAATGTGTTAAAACGAAGTATAGATACAATAGTTCCTATGGAAATTGTATCACCTTAAAAATGGTTATTGGCCATTGAAGGCTTCAGCTATATTGAAAAAAAATTATTCATTAATTATCACATTGGTAATGTATCGATTTAAACGCTGAAAAATTCCCCATAGAAATGTTCGACTAATATTGTGTTAATATTCTGTTTTGCATTGTCTATCCTCTGCATCCATGTAACAGTTGTTTCTTATATTCGTACGCGCTCCAACTGTATAAAATTAACACTCTATTATGATCTCTCCTGAAAGTCTCCAGTCATGAATTAGAATGAGGAATATGTCGCACGATTTGGTCTAACGTCTTTCCTCTTCGAATCTAACGTCTTTCCTCACTCTATTATGATCTCTCTTGAAAGTCTCCAGTCATGAATTAGAATGAGGAATATGTCGCACGATTTGGTCTAACGTCTTTCCTCTTCGAATGAAGATGAAGTTTTTAACTGGACGTGGATCAGAGTGCAGGTGAATGTTACACCGAGTGGAAAGTTTCAATAAGATTCGCAGACTCGCGCAAAGTAGCCGAGCCTCTTCAAGATGAAAACCGTATACGAGGTGACTGCTAGCTCGCATGGAAACGTATACGATCGCCGAATCGAATTTTCGATCTTTCATCCCGCAACGTCGACCGTCACACGACGCCGTGATCCAACTTTCGACGTCGCTGGCTGTCACCTTTACCAACACTTTTATTCCCCCGAGACACATCCGACCTCAGCCATCTTCAAGATGTATAGGGTCCTCTGTCCCCCGGTATATCGATATACTCGCCACGTTGGAAATCGCGGGTCGACCGAGCGCAGGATGATCCGTTTCCTGCAAAAATAAGACGAAACCGTAGAATGAATTTCGCTCGTGCCGGGTTTCGCTTTCGAGAAGAACGATCTCCGAAAATTCAACGAGAACGTGCAAACTTGCACGCAGGGATCGCCGCGTGCCAGATCGTCGGTTTCAAGGAACTCGTTTTCGGTGAATTTGTGAAGGAAGTGGAGAAACCTGAGTCTGAGCATTGTCAGAAACTGGCCATTTTTGTCAGAGAAACGTTCTATGGAAGTTCTGTACATTTTTTCAACTGATCGTCATCTGAAGAGCATGAGGGTGAAACACATTAATTAGATAAGTTGTGCCAACATGGAATTTCAGTGTTTGCTTATCCCTTTGATACCTGGCGTCCACAATTGAGGACATAATATTTAAAAATTACCGACACTATCGTTTAGGGCGAATGTCCTTATTTGTGCACATGAAGAAAGATCATGTGAAGAAAGACCGTCTTCCTCAAAAACTATACTATTAGGATCTTTTTTAATTTTTTCCATACTAATTTTGTCCAAGTTGACTCTAAAAATTAAATTACATTAATACGAGAACAAAAAATAATTCAGGCCTGAAAGGGTTATTTATGCATCTCATTTATTTCACATTGTTTTATATGTATAAGAAGACAGGCCAAATTCTGTTCCTTGCAACAAACAGTTAGACCAATTGGTTTACATTCTGTTGTACCCTACCATGCATACTCGTTCTCGTTATATAGCACGCAAATCGAACCTTTATTAAATCCGACCTGGCGCGTTACCATTGCTCTCGCAAGGGTATCGCGCCTTGCGCCGTGTTCAGAGCTGAATAAAGCTATTAACGTGACGTGTTCGCGTACGCACCAATAGAGCGCGAACAATTTCTAAAGTAACGTTTCCCAAACTCTGGAGCATTCGCGTTTCATTCGCTATGAACAGGTGTTTCGCGGTAAATTGCAGTTAGTAATGAAACAAACAAGAGCAATTTATTTCGTATATTTACAGTATATTTATAATAAAATTTGAATATGAGAAAAGCTTCAAACTATTTATGAGTTATTTAAGTACAAACCGTAAACTACGTGTAAAAGATAAAATAGGCCCAGGGGAATGTAGGCGTGCCATAAATATACCGGGAGATGAAAAGCGTTTCCTGATTAAAAAATATTGAGAAATGCTGTTCTAGGTTAACGTGCCGCGGGATTTCAGCAGCCGCAGTGAGTGAAAAGCCCTGTGATAAACGACGCGTCAGTTGTTTATCACTGTTATTCGATATTGGGCACTGTGCGTTCGCCTTCGCCGCGATGACGCGCGTTGTAATATACAACGCCGCGGTGTACGCAATGTTAAGAGTTATTGCTGTCTGTAATTCTGCAACGGTAACGGAAACATTATCCGTCCGCGCCGTGTAACAATGGCGAGTCACGCTCATGAAAAGGATCGAGTAGGCGAAAAAGATTGCGGCGAAATTATCTTTTGTTCGCCAATGCTTCCGCGTCTGTCGATTGAAAATGACGCGTGAAAGTATGGAACTTCACTTTTTATTTTATTTAATTATCAGATATACTCATTCGTATTTCTATTTATTTTATTATTAATTTTTTACGATTAACTTTTTATTTTTGAGAATTGAACAAGGAGGATGTTAAACTTTGAAGTATCCAGAGATTAAAAATTGATTACATATAGAAAATTATATAAATAACAGAACAATCTACAATCCTGATGAAAATTGTATCGCGCAAATTCAAACTGCATTTCACTTGTTTCAACCGAGCTCGTTTCATCTCTATAATTGATCTTCTCCACGATCGAACATTTTTTCTTTCAAACCTGGTGTACACATCGCGAAGAGAAAATTGAAAATGGCCGAATAGCAGCCGAGAGACATTTTCGTAGCTGTCTCGCGAGCTTCCCGGACGTGAGGTTTTTATTTCGCCTCCGTGAGGCAACTGATGCGAGAGATTTCGTTTCTCGTTCGATATTCGTCGAAACACGAAGCAGCAAAGTCGTTTATTTCGATCCTTTTAGGGATATGAGGCACATCAGTCGCCATACAAGACCATTTTCGCAATTCCAACGCTGCGCTAGTTGAAAGTCGAACTTTTTCCGTATGTCGATGACTTGGTACATATTCTTTTGACGATGGAACCAATAAATGGAAAATTTCTTCGCTGAATGTGTATTTTTAATATCTTCAGAATCGATATTTTATCCATGTTATGATTAGTACTCTTTAAGGTACAAGTGGAGGTGTATTAAGTATGCATTCTTCATTTTTTTCAATTAACGTTTTGACCCTGTTATGATTGGTTCTTCTTCTTGTAGACTCTCCTCAGATGATATTCTTGAATCATTCTTTCGTTCATAATAAAGGAATGGAATCTTCCCTTAGACTAAACCCTGCTTATCAACACAATATTCATTTCACATACCCAATTATTTCACCTATCACTCTCAACTCAAATAAATAGTGCCCGGTCCCTTATTTGCGATTTTTTAAAAATACGAGGCACGCCATCGGAACAAAAATCATTTCCGCGATTTCGACGATTCGCCCGCTGAAAGTTGAACTCCCCGGCTCTTGCCCGGCGTATCGCAAAGTTTGCGTTGCACGGTTCAAGTGTACGGAGTTTAAAACGTATGTACGCTACATAGAATTCCACGTAAGCGTTACCTGCATTTTTCGAGAGTTCGTATGTATGTGTTCGCCCGGTCGTTCCCCGAGAAAATCCTCAAATATTACTTAGCGCAAGGAACAGGGCTCGTCTCGTTGTTCAAATGCGCTGTAATGCAGTAATGCACGGACCACGAGTTTTGCGATACACAGTGGAGGTATGGAGAGCAAATGGAAAAATTCTGTGGGTTTCCGAGCGACTAGTTTCAATCCTCTTCGTGGGGAAGCCGTTGAGTATTTATTATTGCTGGTGGTTGCGCTAATTAAGGGGTTACTTGTAGCGAGGGTGACTTACGATCGGTGGAATAGAGTTATCGTTCCGTAGGCTGGTGATGGATGAAGTTGCCAAGTGAAGTTCCCAATTATTGGGATACCTTCAGGTTTTCGAACTTTAATTTCCCCAAAAAGCAACAAAAAGGGTTCGAGCAGCATTCACTCGCGACTTCGTGCCGCGAACAACACGAATAGACTGGGATGCGCGTTTAACGAGTACGCATTTAGCGTGCTGCTTTTCACTTAGCTGTTTCTAAGCTGTTCGACATCGCGAGAGAGTTTCGTGGCTGGTTCTCCCCTTTCCAGGGCGAGCTCCGTCCTTTCAATGAATAGAACACGTAATTTATAATAAAAAATTGAAAGGGAAACGTGAGTTTCGCAGCGTGAAACAACATTTAAAATTAAAACCGACGAGGAAAGCGAGCAATCACGGTCTCCCGCGCTCCTCCGGGTTCCTTGATGCTCGTTGCATGGTGTTTGCAGACCAACGAGAAGAAAAGACGAGAGCAAATCTTAAGAGAGATCTGAAGACGAAAACACCTTTGAAGACGGTGAACGTATCGTTTTTTGGATTCTGTGATGGTGTAAAGTCGCGAGAACGCACCCTGAAAGTGGTCTGTTGAAGTAATCGTCCAATACTCAAACGTGATACCAGGAATAATGTTTTTGTTTTTATTTGCAAGTTTAGTGTACTTTTCCTGGATATTGGATCAACTATTATTGAACATACAACCTTCGAGAGACGCATTCTTTCTTGTAATAAACAATATCATCAAAGACTTTCATGACGTTCATGAAATTATTTTTGTATCTGAAATATATTCTACTTACGTTTCGCCTATGGAATATGTTTCATTTTAGTGTTCTCCACGGTAACCCGCGCTGTGAATGTATAAAATCCGCAGCCTATACCCTCCGTAATTCGTTTCATGCGTAAAGTTTCAAACTGGCAGTCCTCGTAATTTCCTCGCTGGAAAAGTTGCTCAAAAATCCTGTTTTTTTTTTCTGGCTCCAAAGCTGAAAGCGCCCTCAAACGCGCGCGACAGCGAGCGAATCGCGTCGACGGGGGTTGCTCGCGTGTTTCCGCAGTCTCGACGCGTACTCGTTTTATCCTCCTTACAGAGATTAATTGGAAGGACAGCTTCAAAAGGTTAAAGAACACGGAGTATGTCGGCCAGTGAAATAAGGAAAAACGAGAAACAAATGTGGGAAGGGGGATGGTGACAAGGAAGTCGGAGGACAACAAAAGAAGAGAAAGTGGATGAGAAAAGAGAGAAAAAGCGCATAGGGAACAGACCACCGAACGAGAGCGTCATTAGACGTCTGCGAATAAAGCGGAAAAGCCTCGAGAAGTACAAACGCCATGGACACGGGGTAAAAGCGAGGGGCGTCGGGCAGAGCTAGAAAAATAATAAAAAAGGACCAGACCGAACTACCGTAAACTCCGTCGACCGGTTTTTCCATTTGTCGTTAGTTTTCGAACGTACCTCATTAGACGGTCTTTTATTTACATTGGATTAAACTCGTAGCGGAATCGAAGCCATTCGTGCGAGCCCTCGCGTGTAAATAACGCCATGGGACGTGGTCATGGAAACTTCTCGCAGTTTCGATATTTCCTGATAATTGCCCACTGTCTTCTTCCTTTTTCGATGGCGCCCGTGTAATTGGACGTCCCCGTCTTGAAGTTCCCACGACGATTCCTCTCCTCTCTTCCATAACTCCTTCGTGTCCTCGCCTAGTTGCAGTGATTATTCTCTTTTTCCCTTTACTCGTTCTAACGGGTTTCTCGCAAATATTACGTAATTGCGGAGTTTAAATACTAGTCGTCTAGACTGTATTAGAGACAGACGTAAGACTGGATCTCGAATGACCCATAATTCTGCGGTCTTCCAAGGGTTAACTACTAGGATTGCCTTTTCCTGTTTCGAGGAAGCAATTCTCGCGTTCGATAACACTGCTGGATAGTGCAATGTTGCCTCCGAACTTAGACCTGAATCATTAGCTCAAAGTTCTAGGGAACGTTGTTTCGAGTCTCGACTAATCGATTTTGTCCTGAACGAAGAGGATTGTTTGAACATTCTCCTTGACCGAATTTTCTCACTTCGCGTGTTTGGATGAATTTATGAATAGCAATTTCGGAATAAGGGTATTTTAGTACTTCTCTGATTCTATTTAATGTTGTCGATAAAGGAAACATTTTTTGGTTCGAAAACAACACCTCCAAACAATCTAAAAATTAAGTAGAAATAATAAGAGTTGAATAGAACTACAGGAGCAGCTATAGTATTCTTGCAAATAAATCTTATAACGAATGTCTCTGCGTTTAGAACAGAATTTGCTATGTGAGCCTAAGGCAAGGTTTCCGCGGGGATACGTCCGCTGCAGAACACGATTAAAACGCCTTTTTGGCGCGTATTGCCTTTTGAAAGCGGCACTTTTTAAACGTTTCAAGTGCTTCTGTGCTGGATGTTGCACATGCTTTATCCCTTATGGTTAGAAAATTAATTGACCTCTCAAGGCCGTTACTCCCACTGCCAGTCAAACTAGACATTCGTACTTTCGCACCACATCAGTTTGTCTTCTTATTTAACTCATTCGCGAAACTGACAGTTTTGACTCGAAACAAGTCTACAACAAATAATATCACAAATCACGAAATACCGATCTTTCTTCAAGATGTTAAAAGACACTTACATGATTGCATTAACAAAAAGTGGAACATTATTTGGAGAACAGAAAAGATACCAAAAGTCCATAAGATATCAGATGACTTTTTCGCGAATTAGAATTGGACATACAAAATACACGCATGAACGCCTACTTGAGAAGACCACTATACACTCCACAGACAACACAAACTATCCACTAGTTTAAAGGAAGCATGTAGAACAGAAGAAAACTTATACAAAATAAACCAACTATTTAAAGATGTACATATTTGGACCAACATCTAATAATAAGAATAACCACATAAAAGACATTCGCTAATAAGCAAAGGTTGATGCGACGTTAAATATCTAAGGAAAAAGAAACAAAGCTACTACAAACTACCTTATTCATTTAAAATTCCATTCAACGCAGCTGACATTCACGGTTTCCTGATACCTGAAACTTATGGTGCAGATTCGCAACCTAAATAACAACGAAAACGGTTTAATAAATGGGAACGGAAACTTTTAGAAAAGGGGGGGATTAATCGCTGCGAAACTGCTGGTTGAACAAAGGTAACGATTGTTTTGCTTAGGAGCTTAATTAAGGGATACAGAAGAACGGAGCGGTAAGAGTAACGCGACGTCGTTAAGCTTAATTGCATATCGCGTCGACGTTGAAAAGAGAACTCGAGGCGTCTCATCAATTTCATGGAAAATGGAATCTCGTTTATTTTTCCGCCACTAAATCGCGCATCGATGAAATCCTCCGAGTCGGAGAGTGGGCAGATATTGACAACCGGGGTGCTATATGCATTCTAGAGTAGAATTTTCGAATAGAAAAATACGCTCGTGCGTGCATAAATTTCGAAAGCAAAATATGAATTCTCGTCCTTTTGCCTCGGCGGTCTTAAAATTTTCAGTTGGAAATTTTGACTGTTAAAATGGAAAAATCGTATTAGATTTTCCTTTATTCGAGCACGCTGTTGATTCTAACAATGTAGGTGGACGAAGGTGAAATATTTCTGGAAAACGTGGAAAATCATTTCATTCCTAAAGTAGACAGAGAAATATTTCTCGTTATTGTTCTGATATCTAAAACCACACGAATTTTGTGTCATTCAAAAGCGACGCAATCGTCATCATTTTATTACTCGCAGTAAAAAGTCCAAGCTCGTATAACTGTAGCAAAAAAGTTCATAAAAATTTCGTTCATAATTCTGTCCGTCCAGATTGTTGGAATTGACTGCTGTAGAACGTTGTCGGTAATTTTCCAAAGAGAAATAACGAAACTGCCGGGTTTTGTAGCCTCCTATTAATAACGCGCGCGATATGTCGACCCGTTACTTGCGTGACCTGTTTAATACAATTTCGGTGTGCAGCGTTCCGTTGTTAATTGCGCGGAGTTATGCGGCAACTGGGGCTTTCATTCACAAATTTGTACTGCAGGAGCAAATATCTCGTTGACCTGCACCAATCATGGTTCGACGTTTGTGCACTCTCAGGAGCGCAGAATCAATCCTCTCCTTTAAATGCGTCAAACGCGTCATTTCGTAATCCTCTATCCCTCCCTGCACTCTATATCTTTTGAAGAAGGGGCATATTACTACTTTAATCCTTTGCACTCTGCACCATCCCGTTGCAAAATGTGCGAACAGAAATCACATTACAGAAAATAGTCTAACATTTGAAACGTGCCTTTTTTGGTATTATTAGACTTGTTTATAAATTTGTATAGCTTTCTTGAATCGTTTATACACAGTGTCCCGTAACTGGCGGTACAAGCGAGTAGGGGTGATTCTACGTGATAATTGAATCGAAAATGTAGAATAACATTTTTCCATATGACGCTTTATTTTCGAAAAAATAAGTTTGAAAATATATCGAGTGCGCGCGCACTCATGAAACAATTTTATTCTACATTTTCGATTCAATTTTTCACGTAGAACCACAATTAACTCGCTTGTACCACTAGTTACGGGATACCCTGTCTAAATCCTTTATCGTTGCAGTGGTATCATTATCAAAATTTGTTAGACTTACGATGGTCTCTCATAAGGGACATCCGAGTGCAAAGGGTTGAAACTACAACCTGCACATGCTGATAACGGGATTAAATCAGACTCGAAGCGACGCGAGTATGTGGAGGGTTGAAGAATAAAAGAGAATGGTAGAAAGATTGTCATTGAAGAAGGCGTCCTACGGACACGATAATTTGTACTGGCAGCAACGATCAGGTTAGTCTATTTGTGTGACCCGAACTAAAATTACAGTAGCACAGCTGATGGCTCTAAGCTTCAAAGTGAATATGGACACTTTCTTGGTGAGGCATATGTAGACGTTGATCAAAGGCAGCATATGCGGTTCTAAGCTATGCTTAGGGGAGAATATATCAAGGATTCTCCGCTTAACGTCCTGACGAAGAAAGTTTCATAAAAATTTCCTTGAGCGATGCTCTAGCTTTTTTCATAATTCATGCTTCACCCTAACTTTCACCTGTTTGACCAAAAGTTTCTACAGAAAGAGGTGGCAGTGTCGGCCACTCCTGGTAATTATTTACACCCCTGTACGGAATAATTATCATACATATTATCGTCAGGCCTCAAAAGGAATATTTTATTCGCACATTTTTCTTTTATTCGATGTCTGGCAAGTATGAAAGAGTTATTACATTCCTACCCCGAGCAAAACTTTTTATGAAATTACAGTCGAGTAGTAAACTGTTTGAGAGAAGAGTCTTCACTCCGAATCTTACCAGTCTTTAAGAGCTATTTACATTTAGTTGAAGAAGGGCGGTATCACTGTGTGTTGTGCACGAGAATTGTGACAAGCGTTGTGATTCTAATGAAACTTTGCACGATTGCAGAGCAGCCAGAAATAAGGAACACGTATTTCCTTTAACTGCTACAGTTGAAGTTCAAGAGACGAAACTACCTCCCAATGCAATCTTGCAAACTATCGGCGATACACGACAGCTAATTAAACAAAAGTTATTTTCGAAACAGCTTATTTCGCGTTTAATGCTTTCGTCTTTCGTATCGTGAACTGTTTCAGTAATTGACAGGATTAATCTGTGCAATTGGAGAGGGAGTCAATACATATTTCGTACTTTGTTCGAAGGTACTTCGCGTTGATTTTATTCGCTATCTAATATTCAAATATACTTTTACTACTTTATTTAAAAATGACCGTTCACAGTGGTGATGATTTCGTTGCTTAAACTCACTATAAAAATCCCCACTCGAAAGTGGGAATTAACGTAACCCCAAATGTCATCCTCTCTGTGACTAGAATACGGACTATTTTAATTTTTCTGTTCAAAGGACTGGCAGGATCCGGGATCACCAGACCCTTTCTTCTCTCTTCCTCGAGTATCGATTATCTCGTACGGTCGGGCGAGGACAAATCGTGCGCTACGTGACGCATTGTACGAACTGTCGGCGCGTCGTTTTAAAATTCTACGCCACGACTCGACGCGCGGCGCTAAATTCAAAAGGCGCCGTTATAAATTGCACCGCGCGACCGTTGGGTTGTGCCAGCGACCGTTCAAAAAATATCACCTCTCCGAAATATTTTCAAAATTGCTGGCTCTCGGGCGACGACTACGAAATTTTCATCCAGATAAGAATTTCCGCGACAAATTTCGATTGAGATAGAACTTTGGAACGCTCTATAACAAAATCTTCTTATTTTTAAAACTCGAGGCAGCTGTGAATTTTTGTAGTAATGCCTTGCGTCGTATTCGTTGTCAGTAAAAATACAAATAAACTTAAATCTCGAATACCCATTGATAAACTGCTACTGCTACTACTAAAATCGCTAGACCTCATTTATGATATCAATTCATGAAATATACTCTATAGTCATTTTATTTATACAGTCAGTCCCATAAGCATTCGTACTCTCTATGTCTGCTGAAGAAATTTGTCTAAATTAAATAAGTTCGATGTTTCCAAATATTCATTATAAATAAACATGAAAATGTGTGAAGTTTACTCATGTTCATATTTATAACGAAGCATTTATTTGGAAACGTCTAACCTATAATTTAATTAAGACAAATTTCTTTGATAGACATAGAGGGTACTAATACCAGGTATTCGAATAAAATTCTGCCCATTCTCGAGGACCAGGAATGTCCTCGTCAAGAGCAGGCCCACCACCTCTGTCGGGATTGGTTCGAGGGAATTTGATTAGCAGGTGACTGTACAGGAGCTTCGTGGCCTCGATTGGAAGATTCTGGCCACAGACGCAAGTTCCTACTGATGCGGACCGGTAATTACCAAGCTGAGCTCGCACCCCGAAATACAAGGAACGCCAGAAAACGAATCCTGCATTCTAACAAATGCTTTGTTCGCGGTTGCCCACTACGGTCGTATCAGCCACAAGGGGGTTGCCATCGTCGCGATAGAATCCACGATTCACCCCTTGCAAGTTCCAACGCGCAATCATCGATCCTTTCAAATGGATCGCATCGCTAATGCTCGACGCGACGGTAGCTTCGTGGCCGTCTTCCTCGACACGATAATGGTGATTGTGCGTAATGATGATGAATTTGCAGCGACGCCGCCCAAGCTTCCCACCAGAGGGGCTTTTCCATCAATCCGTATCCCCCTGGTCCTTCCGAACGTCGATCCCTTCGTATAGATCAGGCCTGTCCACGGACGAACCCCCTTGCGTCGTTTTGACTACCGTCACGTGTCATTGTCAAGATGCAGCTTCCAATCGACAGACTTTAGTCCCCGTGATCGTATTGACTGAGTGCTGCTGGGTATTGCGTTAGGTATACTGGATGCCTGTTTGGTAACAGAACTGGTTTGTTGATATGGGGGATCTTGGAATCTCCCTGGCGAGAGGAAGGGGTTTCTTATTCGCGTGAAATGCTATCGACCAAACGTTTGTGTTCAGAATGAAACTTTGAGATAATACAGGGTAAATCACGAATTGTGATCAGTGGAGATTACTCTTATTAGGAGTTCGATCGAAAATGTTTTTATCAGCTTTTGCACGGTTTCAAGAGACCTTTAACGTAATTATACAAAATTATTTGTCAATTATTTTTTTTTTGTTTTCTCAAGATCACCTAGATTTTTTTGTCAATACACATAATGTTTTGACGCCTATCTGCTAGAGGATTTAAGACGAATACAATGGCCCACTCTTCAAGTATTTCATTAATTTTCTTATTTGCGTACTTACTGCTACAGCAAGTGTTCAAAATGATGACCTTGAACTTGGATGCACTTTCTATAACGTGTTAATGTAGAAAACACTGCACGATGAAATTCATTTAGGTCAATTGCAATGCAAGCTCTTCTTATTCGCTCGTTCTGCTCGAATTATTACTTAATTGTTAAATATGAGATTTCGAGATCGATGGAATGGTCGATCAAGGAATACTAAATGGCCGGTACAGTCTCCCCATTTAACACCCATGGATGTTTATTTATGAGAAAAATCAAAACAACAAGCAAAATACCAACAACCAGAGAAGATATGAAGGAGTTCATTGTATTTGTTTTGAAATCCTCTAACAGATTGGCGTAATATGTTTATTTGCAAAGAATTCAAGGTGATCTTGAAAAAACAAAAAATGCCACCATGAAACTATGCAGAAGCTGATAAAAGCATTTTCGATCGGACTGCCAATAACAGAGTAATCTCCACTGATCATGATTCGTGATTCATCCTGTATATTGCTATTTTATATATTACATACTGTATATTCAGAGTAGTATGCTGTTTTAAATTGTGAACGAAAGTTGGTCTGGAAAGCTGTATTCTTTTCATCAAGTTGTGTAATGGTGTGTTAGAGAGTAGCCGAGCCTCTTAGCATTTTCGCGGTGTGCCACTGTAACCAAGTCTTATTTATCGCGTCGTCAAAACTTTGCCTTCAGCCTTGTTGGCTTGAGTTGTCGTGTACCTTCTTGTTACCGTATGATAGAGACTTCTGGCGCATTCGTACTTACAGGGTTTATCACTTCTCTCTTTCTTAAAATTTGTAAATTGCGAGGATTAGACTGCAGCTTTTTTTACGTTACTTCATTAAATTGCTTCATTACTACTGAAATGAATTTATAAAATATTCATAAGATGCTGCGTGGAACATTCTGGATTATTAGTTTTGACAATGTGGGTCCCGCAGTACGAATATAATAGCTAAATTAAGAATGGAATAGGGATACCGCTAATGGCTATTCTTAATGAAAATGTAGGTAGGAGTAGGTCATAACTCGCTGAGAAAATGTTTTGCCAACACATTAAACCATCCAATCTACAGTTTATTCAGACCAGTTCAAATGTTTAGTTAAGCTGCAGTTAACAAGAATATTTATACATTTATTCGTATATTCTAAATGTATTTGACAATACAATGGTTTTTACGGATGTAAACGAAGACCGTGTGTCAAGAGAGTTAAGAGGTAGGGTTAATGGAATTTACAATACAACTAAAATATAGTATAATAACGAGCGTAGCAACTTTACTGTGCAGTATTAGTAGTTGTATGTTGAAGCAGGAAGTTTTTTTATATCCAAAGCAAAGATTATGCAAGAGATTTATCGACTCACCGTGTCGACCTTAGCTGCAGGCTCGAGTATGTCTTATGTAATTTTTTATCTCTCTATCCAACGTACATTCCTATATTTCACGCGGTTCTATAAAATCTCGTCGTCGCTTTATCTCTATTTACTCGCCAACGACGAAATTACTCATAAATGCAAAAGCATAACTAAATTTTCAGAACTCAATACTTTTAGATCTCAATACTTCCCAATACTCGATACTCAATACTTCTTAATTTCTCTGAAATGATTACAATACCTAACTTCGAGGTGGGCATGTTTATTATAAATGCTAACATGCTTATACTGACTAGTTTCTATTAACTTTGCTGTATCAAAATATCCATAAACTTGTCATTCACAGGTTGGCACACCACGAGACAGGTATCACTCGCAGCCACGTTATGAACCTAAGACAGCGTAACAGGGTTCCAAAATCTACTATCAAGACGCCACAACTGCCAACGCTTTATACCTAATACCTCTAAGGTTAATTTCACGATTCACAAATTGCCCCTCGGAGCTACTCAGCGCGGAGTGTACTTCGTACCCTGAATATTCCAAGGAGTAGTAGTTCCCTCGCCTCGAGCACGAATCCTCCAAGATAGCTTCGCCTGGCAGTTTTAGGCGGCACACTCGAAACGAAATACACACCTTTACTTTTCATTCTGTCTGTTTCCTTCGTACTCCGCTTTGCCAGCATGCCAACATTCTACTTACACCGATCGATATCCTATCGTGCGAGTACGTACGTGTACGCGTCCGTGCAGTTAACACTTCGTCGACACACTTTTCGCCAAACTGCACGCCATTACATGGTTTAACCCAAATATCTGTGACTTCTGCGCTACGAGGAGTAATAACACGAAATTTCTAAATAATGTTCATCTGGCTGGAGCCATTCGAGGTCGAGGTTTCTTGAAATTTTATGTAATTACACCCTGATGATTATAAAAATCAGGGGACTCAATGGCTGCTCCGTTTTGAGTAGTCGATATGCAAAGGTTTTAAAGGACATATAGAAAATCTTTGGAAAAATATTCTAGAAATACTTGAGGAAAATTGGAATTTCTTTCATGGAAAAATGATAAAATAAAGAAACTGCATCGATGACGTGATGGCGCCTGCTAAGGTTATCTCGATCTTGGATTGCGCACAACTGCCACAAACACGCTTATTGTGCACGTTGGTAACTTCGTAAGCGTACAATACGGTTCGTAGCAAAGAGATAGATCTCCTAGTTCGTTGTCTGATGTATTAAGCGGGCCCGCGAGCGAGTTACACGAGCGATCGACTCCACTGTCGACTCTGGGTGTGCTCGATCTGGAATCGATCTGGAATCTCCTGATCTTTGACTCTTTTTCGGTTCTCTCGATGGCTTTGTGTTACCTTCGCCCGCTGTTGGGGCCTCCCTTTGCAAGGAGTCACGAAAATAGGCTCGCTAGGGCGCCCAGCCTTCTCTTTCTTGGTCAGAACGATAGGGGAACATTCGTTGATAACCCTTTGACCGTTTCGATTCACGCCTCTCGGGGCTTCCATGCTCTTTCCACTGGGACAAGCGGCCGATTGTGTCGACTGAATGGGATTTCGTGAGGATGCAGTAACCCTGAGTTCGAATGGCGGCTCTAAGCGTCGTGGGACTGACCTGGGCAGACTTTGTTTCAAATGGAAGTCACTAAGGTGAGTTAGTGTTCGAAGAAGACAATCAGTGTGATGATAGTTTCCCATTTGAATAAAGTGATTTAACAAATTTCCAAATGAAATTTGAATTCTGATTTTTCATTCAGTTATCGAATTCTTTTTGATAGAATTGTTGAATAATTTTCGAGCGATAAATCTACCCAAGTGCTTGAAAAAATGATCATTTGTAGAATATAAAACCGGAGAGTATGATGGATAGCGAATGGATACCTCAATTCGTTTATTTTTTTTTCTGGGTCAATTTAAGCGTCCGCGATGGCGCATTGTCGCGTAGCAGAATTGGGCCCAGAGATGGCAAGAATCTTATTTGAATAACAGGCGATGAATAAAAGCTTCGAATATCGATTTATTCGAAACGTTCATTCGATTGACCGGTTATTCAAACAAGCTTGTATTCGTACAAATGCCCAAATCTTTAAATGGACCTTTGTGGTTGATCCAACTTGGATGTACACAGCTTCCACAATGGGAGAATTGTCTCAACCTGATGGACTTTGTTATATTAGGTTCACGGGTGAATTTAACATAATCCAGAGACCCTCTCCGTTTGTTAATTAAAATATCAAATTTCCCAGAATCTTTGGGGTCCCATTGTTAGTCATTCAGTAATACATTTCTATTCTCTATACAATACCACCAGTGTGTTTTGGTGCATGCACGCAGTAAATGGAAGAATATACGCGTGGTGCGTGATGGCAGAAGAAATGTTTGAAATATTTGTTTGGACGTTGTTTCGGCTGTGCAACTGAACGGGCGTAATTAATACATTGCTGGTCCATGATTCATTTCTGTATTCCAACTAAATTGAAAAACTTTCTACAAATCTATTTTTATTTTCTATTTTTTTTTCTTTATTCTTACTTTTGTCGGAAATAGGACACGAGTAAATGGATGCATTGTATTCTGGTTCGTAAATAACGATGTCAGTGATAGGTCTGTATTATGAAACTTGTGATTGATCATTACAGATAATGGTGATGGAAAAGAAGTCGCGTTAAGTGAATGAACGAGAAGTACCAGGGAGAGTTTAATTCAGGGGTTAGGGGGAATAGGGTGGAATAAATCTACGTGCATGAAATATTATTAGATTTTAAGATCTTAACAATGTTCAATTTGAACATTTTTTGAACATCGTATTCGCTAACCAGATTTTTCCTTTTTGTTTCAGGTAAGTCAAGAACATCTAACATTGCTGATTTGGTAGCTAGTTTCCAAGGAAATTTCTCGTCACAGGTATTTCTAATAAGTATTATACAGTTGAAAAAATTCAATCAAATATCCATGAAAATTATTCGTGAACCAATCAAAGTATTTATGAATTTATGAAAGTTACTCCCAATATTTTATAATATTTCCATTTCGATGGATAAAACGAGATCAAGTTTCCGTATAATTACGCCAAATCATTAATTATAAAAAATTCGTGATGCGCATTTATTACAATAAAATGTTATTAAATATATTCTTGGAAATGTTATACAAAAATTAAAAGTAACGAAGCTCGCATTACTTTTTCACCGTCGAAAACAACGCAGCTCTGACAACTGTTAATTACACACCGTGTTGTGAATAATTGGGGAATTTGATACGTATGAATAATTAAACGTGAAAAAAGTGCGCCTTTCTTAAGATATTTTGTTTTAACGAAGTACACGTTCAGTTTCGCGAGTACGACGGTACGCGTTGCATCGTAAACGAATTTTCGTTTCGCCGTTTTTTCCTCAGTTTGCAGACATTCTGCTTTGTAATTTGTCGTTTCTCGTTATGTTTTTTGTCGTCGTTTCTCGACGTTTTAATAACGACTGTTTGACTAGAAACGTTTCAAAAATATTACGTGTCAAACCGTGTATGGTCCACAACAATATTTACCGCAGTTGTTCGTGAAATAACGGTGCTATTTAAAATGAAAAATATTCTTTCTTTTGTGTTGCGTCATTTCCCTGTTTGCGTTATGTGAACAATGCTCAACGTATGCTATTGTATCGGAGCGATGCCGACGCTCCTTTCATTCGAGTCAATTATTCTGCGAAGCTTGACTCTAAGCCATATCTAACAGGTTTTCATCGCGATTATTTACTATCTTATTTTTATAAATAACCAATTTAACAATGGGAAGTATCCTTGCTAAAGAAACGCAGTGGATTATTGTCATCTTTTAAGCGAAAGAAGCGTAAAAAAATACAGCTTCAGCGTATTTACTTTGCGAGAAATTTCATTTCAATTCCTCTCGTAAAAGGTTTTTAATTTTAATTCTTTGACAGCTATGCCCTTTCATGTTCCGCTAATAAATCACTCGTCTTTAAAGAATGATCTTCGTAGAATACATTTTATCTGACGACCTAAATGATTATTTCTGTTCGTCGTCTGCGTTACTGGCCTGAAAGAGGCCTTTGATAACTTCTACTTTTTATGTCCCACTTTTTTTTCATTTAAGTTTCGTAAGCAGCGTTCAATATATAGTTTGTAATCACCATAAGCGTTAAATTTATTCAAGCGTTTCAAGTGAGTACTCAGTTGCAGACTGAAAAATTATCATTTTTTAATATTTTCAACCGGTATTGTTTCTGTATTTATTTTTTCGCGGTGATGACAGCGCAAAGTTCCTTGATATTTTCAAAATTAAACGCGACCATAGTTCTCAGCCACGATACCGTGTAATTTGCGAGATTTTCTGCCGCGGACTGAAAACACTCTCCACTTCCCCATGCAAATCCTCGCGTAGTAGTATCCATTGTTTCTGACATTTATAACCATTTTATAGCGACCATGGCGCGGTAATGCTCTCGGTTGTCTGGTCGATCGATATTCCTCGAACACACCCTGTGTGCGCCCCTGAGAAACCGATCGTTGTTTTTATTAAACGTTATCGATCCAGCGATAAAGAAACAATTTGGAGCGTGCATAATAAATTGCGTGCAGGTCAGCGTGATCGATACCGTCGATGTCACCACGCCAGCTCGAAGAAGCCAATAAATAAACAATGTGAAAGCAACGTTAACAATTTTCAGGCAACATGAAAGATGACTCGCCTTTACCTTCGACGCGATAAAGCTTCTGGCCGTCTCAGAGGGTGGAGTCCAAGCGATCCGTGTCGTTTTTTCAAAGCTACCCTGCTGATTATATTGATTAAACGCTCAGGAATATTAATCATGCACAATAACGTGCAATCTATCGACATCTGCTAGAGGTTCACAGAGTTCTGATGCTTTCATGCAAAGTAATATTTCGTACAAATTATTAATCAAAGTAGTATTGTAGGAAATGATAGACGCACCCCATTTTCAACACGTTTAAATTTTTGACACGTTCGATACAATAAGCGAAACATGGTTCTAGGTTAAATTTATCACAAGTAAACACAATAACAACTTCGAGATATTGCAACTGACCATTTCGGTTTGCTTTCTTTACTTTTCAAATTACCTCTTCCATTTCGTTTACGGAATAGTAGAGCAGAGTAAATATTTACTTTGACGAGAAGAATATTCTAGCTCTTCGCCGGATGAGGTTCTACTCCACTCCACAGCGTCTAAGAAGTATTCAACCCTTTTGATTAAGCGTGAAATTCGCTGGCATGATAAGAAGCAAATTGCGCTCAACATCTGCGGGAATTTATTCGAACAACCGCGTTCTACTAGATACATCTAAATAAAAGAGATAAACGTTTTTTTCAATTATTTCTAACATAATAAAGTAAACTAACTTGAATAAATTTAACAAAAGTTATGCATCTTTTGTCGATTACTTTTTAAACTTTGATCTTTATAAGAATTCCTTCCATGCCTACCTCGAAGTCGCGAATTTGTAAGTGCGCAACAAATTGTCTAATCAAGTAGATATATGAGTGATGGCGGAGGGGGAGGGGCGAAATTGGTTTCTGGCCGCGTGTAAATCTCGCGCGCGTCAGGACGAGACGACCATCGGATGGAACTAGGAAAAGTAGAATCCAGGATCGATTTCCTTTGGGATTTATGTGACTATTTTTTATCTTGATACCTTCGAAGCCGTCGCGACGCGATAGAACCGAGGACGTCGGCCCCGTGAGAAGCTCGTTTCCCAGGGCCACTCTTTCATTTCGCGCTTCACTCGGGGCCAACGCAAAGATCCTCGGATATTAATGTGCCCAACGGCGTTACTGAAACCTTTCGCTAATTTATTCAGACGATTCTCGGCGAATCTTTCCACTATATACGCATATATATTATTGAATCGACGAGAACCTGCTGATACATTTATAAGTCAAAGCAAAAAAGTTCAGGCTGTAAAATATCATAAGCGTTCAATAATATCTTCTCGACTAAACGTTTGTCGTACGAGAATTTTAATATCATCCTGGTGTAATAAAGAAATACAAAATGTAGGTATACAATGCAAGTCACGAAGCCACAATACAAGTGAGGAAATTGAGAGATATAAACAGTGAATTTTCTTTTACATGCCAAATCAAAAACATGATTTTCTTAAAAAGTATTGTGCCTGACACGTTCTATCGTGATTCTTACCCACAGACGTGTATATGGTGTACGTGTGTTTCTATGTATGTGTCTCCAACGCGAAACTTGGACTTATCCCCGAGCGTACCTTCTTTCTCAATTCTGATTCAGAATCTCCGGATCAGTCCGGTGAAAACGGTGACCTCTTTGCCGCCAACTGTGCTTCTCTTAGCCTGCGGGCCGAGGCTCCTAATTTCGCCTCTCTCTCGCGTTTTTCCTACCTCCTTGGATTTAAATTTTGAAGGCTGAGAGGATTTCGTCCGTAAGAGGAGGTTTAAAATTGATTACGGTTGGAATTATAAATTCGGTTGTCGTCGCTCGAGGAAACCAGGGGTCTGGGATTCTTCCTCTTTAATATTCAAAAACAGCTGGAAGACAGAATGCAGAAAGTTGACCGAATTTCCCAGCAGTTGCCAGGTCCTGAACCTTTTTCTTCGAACGAAGGACGTATTCGCGTGCTTCGAGCTATTCGAGATATAAGAAATAAAAATAAGTTACAATGTACCACAGATAGTTAAATGAATATGATTCATACTCTTTGAAATTAGTGACATCGTGCAATTGTATTGGATTGTCTAGAAAATCCATGTCGATTTTTGTTAGGTGGTACAAATCTGAATATATCGAAATCCCTTAAAAGGTGGGAAGGTTGCCGAATAAAATGGACCTATGTAATTCAATAAATACATATTAAAATTCAAATGTGCCTTTGAATTTTTCTTAAAAATTAGAACGAACATTCTGGACAACATAATACTTGTTGATTTATTGTCAGCATGAAAGAAAATATAAATTAACACAGTCTTCCAGCATAGTCTTCCTTATTTTAATCTATAGGTAAATTGGAGATACCGAAGAATTGGATATCTCTTTCGTATTCTTGCTCCAAGATCAATGCTTAGAGCACGGAGTTCTTCAGTCAGTCTATGACGTATCTTATACGTCAAGTTTGTGGTCAAACCGAGTTACGTAACGTATCAAGGAGCAAAAGGAAAAAGGAATGGGTTGGCTAGCGTGTTCTTGACTCTTCCTACTCTCTTTTCTTCGACGTGTATTTTCAATATTGAACTCGGCATCTTACATTCTTCCTTTCCGCTTCTTATCTTCTTGCCTCTTCCTACGGCTCCTTTCCAATATAGTGTCCTAGATAGAGTTTACGGTGTTCTTCGAAAATGTTAGATGTACTGGTGGAAAGTTACTTGATAACGTAGAATTATTATTTGCTTACATATTTCATATTATTATTATTTCAAGTCAGCTGGATGATAGACTTTACGAGTGTGGTTAGGTATGATGCATGATCGACAATCACCCAAGACATCGATCTGATCGAGAACTGTCACTTTCTCCAGACGACTTTCTAGTGTCTGTTTCTCTGGGAAATAATCTATGCAGACACAGCACACGGCTGTTCCCATCAGGTATCTCTAACGCAATATCGAAGGTAAGAGCTAGGATACCCATGGATATCCTATCGAGTCGACTCCTATCGAATGTCTCGTCGTTCTCCAAATTCCGCCACGGAAAGGCACCACGGTTTAATCGTGGTCGGACGAGCTTGAGTTCGATGCAGTATCGGATGGCGCTAAACGAATGGCGAGTTGGTGATGTTTGGATCAGATATAATTTCGGGTCGGGAACAGTCGTGGCTAGGGGGAGATGGGGACAGTCGGGCACGGGCAGAGTATGCGATTTATCACTCATCGGTGAAAACGAGCGTAACAGCAGCACCGTATAATTGCGCGTATATCGTCCACCCGTAGTTATCGCCGATAACCGGAGTCATCGATCGTACACACCCCTCATTTTCCGCACGATTTTCGATTACCATTCCACGCGTTTATGGGTCGTCAGCAACTGCGCGGATCACGATGGATATCGGTACCTCTTGGTTGACGGGCGCGTTGTCGCGTTGGACAACTATAGTCTCGGCAAAATGTATTGGTCATTCGGTGGTTTCCTCCTTGCTGCTGATTTCTGGTCAGAAGTAGCTTGTAACAAGTTGAATGTATAGTTAAGATCAAGTGTCCTGACGTTCTCCATCATATTTCAAGTACTTCACGTAACTATATTCTTCCCAAACTAACAATTTAATTCTCTTCTTTGAGCGAAATTCCTAACCAACCTCGCGACAGTTCGAATCTATAGCTAAGATCAAGTATCCTGACGTTCTCCATCACATTTCAAGTACTTCACGTAACAATTTGATTCTCTTCTTTCAGTTAAATTCTTATCCAACCTCGATTACCCTTTCGACACTAAACCATTGACGTGGAAGTAGAACGAGCAAAGTGAAACAGGGCGGTACAACGAATTGTTATCTTGTCACCTGATTATACAGCAGCAAATAGCACCTGAGTGACCTCAAGCCATTATATTTTGTTCAAACTGTACTTCGGGGAGCCATTACACGTTGTATTCCGTCTGGACAATCATCCAGATTGGGGAAGCTTTACTCGCTGTGTAAGGGCGCTCGTGTAAATCCTTCCTACGACCTGATACTCATTTTTATAGTCGGTTTAAGCACCTTCCTCGCGACTACTTCTCGTGCTAGCCGCCTGCTCGACAGTCGTCGTTATTTTTTATCGTATCCAAAACCAAGTTTACGATTCACAAGCTAAAGATTGCGTGACTGGCTTTACCAACCATTTTTATCGTTTGATTCAATTAGGAGTGACTTTCATTGAAAATTAGAAAAATAATATGTCCCTCCCAAGTTTCCATCCAAATCCAGGCACACGTGTCTGCTTTTGCAATCCCTCGTCAAAGAACGACCCCGCTAGGGTACCGCGTTGTTGACTCCAATCGTGAGCTCGTCGGAGCGCTCCGTAACCAGCCTTTCATTTTACTGAAGAGACGTGATAATCGCATCAACTGTAGGTCGATCCAAGACAAAAGATGCGAAATGCTCACCAAGAGCGTCCTTCTTCTCCACGGCGCGGCGCGGCGGGACCCTGCACCCGCTGCTTGCACAAAAGCTTTGTTCGAGCAGTTCAACTGCGAGATTTTCGTCTACCCCTCTTAAACTCTGGACTTGGGGCCAAGCGATTATCATCTCTACAGCAAAATGCTCTGCCTGGCTACCCAGAGCTCCGAAACCATCGAGCTCATGGATGGAGTCAACGACTAGCCGAGCACCCTAACAGCGATCCCTGGCCGAGGGGTGTATCCAAGTTGCGTCAAGTGTCCTAATTTGGTTTTCTGAATAGTCCAACTCCGAATTACGTCTTTAAAATTATGAATACGTATCATTCCCCCTTTACCTTTGTTTTATGTGCATGCAATACGTTTTATTTCAACTCTCCGACGCCGGAGCTGAGTCACTTTTTTGACGTTTGTTCTGAAGTCGCATTCCTCTCAACTGTTCTCGAGAGTCTCGAGTCATGTATTTACATTGTAACTCGATTAGTAGCATACATGTTATCAATACATTAGTAAAAAGCAGTCTAAAAAAAATATGACATACAAAGAATATTCAGAAAACCACGAATCAGAACAAATATCATTTATGTGTACTTCCCAAAAGTATTTTCTCACCTTCCTTCAGTATTTAATATTTTTTTTTTTCTAAACAATTTTGCAATAATACGTTTTTGCAAAAGTAGTTCGGTAAAAATTTGATTTTATATTTTTTTTCGTAGCGCGTATGGACTCGGATTCTGATACCTGAATAGTGACCCGACTCCGTCGTTTGTGCAAGCGTCCGGTGTCCGAGAGTGAAATAAGAATAGAACATTACATTCCTCGGTCAACTTACAGGTTAAATGAAAAATTGGTTTCCCTGGCGAATTGAACAATAGTCGGTTCGCTTTTATTGTACTTCTAGCGATAAGGATCCGCGGATGATTCTGCTGCTACGTGCGTCGAATTTTCAATACGCACTTAACGGCGAAGGGCGAAAACGCCACCGAATATACGCCTTGAAAAGTTTCCGCCTCCTTTAATTGGATCCGTTTCCATTAACGCCACGTGCGAATTATCGTCTACTCGTGCACCCCCGCGTCTGGGAATCTGAATGAAACGTTTTTCATTTCGTCGTGAAATAAATCTCGCTAAGGATGCGTTACGCTGACGGTACTCACTTTCAACTAATTCCAAGCATATCGGTCCACCGATTTCAACTGCGTCCAAGAAGGTATTAGCTCATGAACGAGTGAACGAGGTGAATGTATCACTTTTGAGAGGCAATTAGAATAATCCTGTCAAGTGTGTAGAAAGTAACCAAAAATAATTGTGATCTATCTCCTCTTCAGTTGGTAAAGAATTATACCACTTCGAAGGTCCTGAACATTAAGGGTAAATTGTGTCAGACAATGCTTATTTAAACGATTATTTCGAAGCTTCGAGTATTGTTGGTGGTAGTAGAGTCTAGTCCTTTGTCCTCGAAAATGCACATCACTTAATTCTATATTGTTTCGCCGAGTCTACGAGATAAGATCTTAACTGGTCGATTATCCTTTACGAGACTGAGAATCCTTGAGAGAGGACACGTCGCTTGCATTTTTCCAAAGGAGCACAAATTGAAACGGAGTCGACGATTCCGTCACCTACAAAGAGTCGCTTCTTCTTTGATCACCAAAATTAAGCTGTAAAGATTTCCTTCTATTTTTAAGCGACCTTTTGAACCATCGACTCGGTTCACATTTGTTTCTCGTATATCGTTTACTCGTTGCTCCTAGCCATCTAATAATGTTAATTTCGAAGCGGTGGAAAATTTTGAACGAGCAACGAGTTATCGTGTGGCAAATTAATTAACCCAAAATATGCGACGCAACGATGAATCACTCATTGTTCGTTAAGTGTTAGCAATGGCGACACTCACGTCGAACGGAAAACTGTACTCGAGGTAAAGTACGATCTCATTGTCGTCGTTATTAGATTCGCCGGGGTCCAACGAAGCTTATTAAATTTTTTCATGCATTTGCAATTGTCGATTGTTGCTGTATCGTTCTCATATTCCCAATCATAGGATCTATTCTGAATAATGCCTACTAAAAATGTGTGTCCTTAAACTGCGTATGCTGTGACATTAAACAGTTAAAGGTTAAAAACCTTGTCAGTTTCCTCAAATTAAATATTACAAGTTGATGGGTAAAAATATGGTTAATGGGCTTCAGTATATAGAAGCTGTAATTAAAATGTGCGTATGAATAATCTCCTGGCAGGTAAAGTATTAAACGATACGCCCATTTCCGCGTTATGAGGAGAAACTATGCAACACAGAAGACAGAAATACTCGGAGACGAGACGAGAGGGTTTCGTGTACATCGTTAAAATTGCCCGAATATTCCACGAAATGGATTCTGTCGCATAACTGAAATCCAGTGTTCGGTCCCACATATACTCGAAAACACGCAGTGACGATCGGGAATCGTGCGTTTTTTCGTTCGACTCGTGACCGCGTTTGATTATCGACCGTGAATGCGTTTCATCGGCAAATGCACGCTGACGAAGCGAGTAAATACTCTCTTCCAATCAAAGTAATCCATCTAAACGGCTGTATTGGTGCTGCGCTCGCAGATCTGCAAACACAGAGCGGTAACACAGCTTTGTGTATGCCTTTCGCATATGTCGCCGATCACGAAATATTTCTATTAATATTGACTGGGAATTAGGAAAATATAGGAAGTAAGAGGGGGATAATATTCTAATTGTAGAGGGAACAACCTAGAAGTTATGCGGGGTCGTGACACTAGCGCCGCCTTTGTGGCGCCTGGCGCTTAGCCAGGTCTCTGTAGGTGAAGTAACACATGCTTATCTGTTTCTGTAAGGGTATACCAGATAAAAGAGTGCACTGTGAGATTACTTTGTTCTAAATTTATGATTTCATTATATATTCATCAGTTTGTCATATATTCATGAAGTTGCTTTCGCTAGATAAATTTATATATATATTTATAAATTCATAATAAATTCATGAATTTGTTAGGAATTCACAAGTCCATTATGAATTCATATACAAATTACAAATTTATAATCTTCATGAATTTATATACAGGATATATTTTACGTATGTATACTCGCTGTTATCTTTATTTCATCTTTTTGCCACTTACAAGTATACTCCAAGCCTCGATATAAGCAAACCTGACATTAAGTGATCACATCAGAACGAAATCGCATCGCAATCTCTTCAACCGCAATTTATGAAAATATTCTGTACTACGTAATGAACTACAAACATCGCTGGCGCAACTGATTGCGTGCACCAAACGATGGAAACGTGAGATATCGTGACCCGTGTTTTTCGTGCAGGTTCTGGAGCACAAGAAAGCACGTGACATATCGCGACAAATCGTACAGTGCCAATGTGACAAATTCATACAAAGGCGTACACCGTAACTGGCGCGTAAAAACGTTCGATACGAACATTTTCCCGTCTTCAAAGTTTTGTTTTCGTTGGCTGTAGCTTCCCTCGCGTCAGTTTCCATTCGCAGAGCACAGTTTTCTTCGTATCTAGCCAGAGATGGGCGGAATCTTCCTACAAAGGGTCTTTCTGAAAGGGTCGAGAACAGAATAAAAGATATAAAATGAAGATCGAATAGCTACACTTATTTGTTTCTTAATAAATATTGGTGCAACGTTTATCACATCGTTGGCTGATAATTAAGGGAGGAAATAGGTTTAGGACCCCTTTACGGGCTCCTTGAACCTAAATCTATTTCCGCCCTTAAGTACCAAGAATTATAAGAAATTCTTGACAGTTAATATTGTTCTGCGGCATAGGGGAAATTTGATGGTGGAATTATTGCCGACGGATTCAATTTTACTCCGGTTTCCAGAACGATCCTACTCCGTGCGTCATAAATTTTGTGCCCGTACGCTAGGGACAATCGTTAGGGAGTTAATGGGCACGGCAGATCAAATTTCGAGACGGGTACGGTCGTTTGCTAGAGAAGAAAACGTGGGGGAAAGTTAATAGCGCGGGGATAGCGTGCGACAACGGCGAAACAATTAAACTCGAATACGCGAAATACTTGAATGGAAACGCTCTTCTTTTGTTTCGTTGCTCTGTACGCCTAATGGAAACGAATGATGAAGTCAATTCAACGCGTGGACGATCGACGAGTGGACATTTTTTTCTTTTATTTGATTGCAGAGGAATTGTTTCTGTTTCCCATTAGGGTCGACAGCTATCGATACAGTCGCGTTAAACGCTGTGTTGGGACAATATGTAATCCTTGATTATGATTACCAACCAATCAGTACTATACTAGGGCGTATTGTGTACCGAGTAATCGGTAATTATGATTATTGATTGATCGGATAATTTTGTGTGGTTGGTAATCATTATCCAATTTAGAATACATGCTCGTTTCTTTTCAATTTAGCAATTTAGTAATTTAGTAATTTACTTGTAAATGTTTTTATGCTTCGCTTATCGAAGGAAATACGACGAAAATGAATGGAACACCAAGTACGTTCACCTTCGGGATCGAAATGAGCGGCGTCCTTGTCAACAGCTGCTATCGATTTAATAAAGTCGTAAAATGGGCGTCTTTACGAGTTAAAGCACAGTAAAATGTTTTCAGCAAAATAATTGTAAGCGATTCTATATAATAAGTGCCGTTGTAGCGTTATCTGTAAAATGATCCTTTAATGTGAGAACTTCGGGCACGCTAAAAAGAGTCGTGGCCTAGAAATCCACTTGATTAAATACTTAAAGGTGTACACGTGCTTGGAAATACTCGTATTTATAAATACTCTTATCGATAGTATTACTTTCATGTAATGATGCGATAATATCCTAAAATATGAATCCTAAAATACATCAGAGAATTTCACCTTCACCCCTAATTTTAATTCTCGGAAAAATCTCTTTATAGAAATTTATACATGACAGCCCGCGGTTGCACGTGATATTAGTGGTAACGTGCATACCGTCACCTGTAACACTATGTTTCATACTAACCTTAATCCCCTTTTTTTCCACATACACATTTTTTACATTCCTATATCTTAGCAGTCTTTTTATACGTTATTCAAAGAAAATTATAATCCGCAACAAATTCCTTTGGTGCGCGGATTTACATCTCTGCGACATTGTTCACCGATCGCGTGCTTCTACACGCTTTGCGGCCCTAGGAAAACAGCGATCCTTTTTTTTCCTCACCCCCGCAATTCATAAAGGGCATTAATTAGCCCGTGGCCGCGGAATTATTTAGACGTTATAGCGTGTAGACAGTGTCCGTTGTTTAAGCTCATCATCTCGTCACGGTATCCCGTCGAGTTAATTGTTTCGCATTTACGTAGTTAGCCGCACTCTTGGCCGAAATAATGCGAGCAATTAACCACGCCGTAATTAACGTCTTCATAACGGAAGAATCTTTCGCCCCGAATGTAACCTGTTCCAGCGTTCATTAACTCGGGACCTGTAAAAATTCCAACGAGCGGCACCTAAACGCGCGCCACTATTCACCTGAATCGCTTGAGTCATTTTCTGTTCGCATAAATTACAGGATTGTGCTCGTTTACATGGGTCGAAAATTGTAAAACGCCTGGCCAAATTGCCGACTGATTTGTATAGTGAGAGGGAGAATATCCTATTATAAAAGTTATCTTGTAATTTTGCTTTGTGAATGTTGAAAATAGTACACGAAACAACCAAATCATTATTATTTATTTATCGTCGCGTCAGTGTACAAGGCATTAGCGACCACTGTGAGTTACATGTTCAACATTTATATACATATGTGAGTTATAATATAATTAAAAGTAAATACGGACGACTTATGGCTAAAATAACTAATTCTCTACATTTAACAATAATTATAAATACTATTTAGCATTAAACGTATATTTTAGAAGGTTGTAGTGTCTTGTTAATTCTTGTTTATATTTCTCTGAAAATTTTTGTCCCTTGTAAATAAGATATAATTTTCGATATGCATTTCTTATCATTTAAGAATTAATCTTCAGGGTGGTTAGTTGGTTTCTTATTTCTCGTATAATATTACGCATTGGACATTCTTTTAGCATATGTTTTACTGTAATTTGTTTTATTACAGTTTGTATAGTATGGAGCTCCAAATAAATTGAACAGAAAAACAGTATGTTCAAGTATTTCAAATTCATGAATCACGAAGAAAAATGAACGTTAACCTTTCATCAAGTGAAAAGATTGATTAACTTGTATCATAGCGAGTGACTCGACCGAGAGACGAGATCATGGATGCAATTAGCGGCCGCGAAATAGGATTCTAATTCCATTACTCGACGGATCTCTTCCCCGCGACGTTGCTTACACGATAACAGGGTTCCGTAAAGATAACGCGAGCCTGATACTCGAGGATATGCTCCTCCACAATGTTGCTCCTAGATTTTCGCGGTTGTGTGGCGTCGATGTGTCGGTGCGAAATTGGTTTTCAAGAAGAAGTAATCTCGAGCTCGAAAGAGCTCCAATGTCCCCGCGGAGCGGAGTACCTAATGAAGTGTACGTGAGAAACAAGTCATCGCTTGGTAAGAAGACCCACGGGAGGGTGAACAACAAGATGGTGGAAACACCCAGTGGCGAAAATCCACAGCTGAACCAATGGAAAGGAGTTTTGGGAAAAGTTTCTACCCGCTCCTCCAATCTGTAGTCGCCTTTTCGCACGTGCCGCGCCGGAACGACTTTCGTACTTGAACATTTTTCGATGGCGAATCTTAGCCACTTTTGTCAGGAACTGGCGGCAAAGTTTATCTATTTGCTGAAAGGAGCTGTATACTTCTTAAGCCGTGTTGATTAGGAGATTGGCGAAGGGATTACACTAGGTGGACTGCATCGAGCCTTTTTGTAGAATTCAGTTTGGAGAGGCACAGAAGGATAGAAAATTCTTTATTAACACATTCGCGACCGGCGGATATTTTATGTTTTTAATACCGAGTATTGGCGAAAATAATAAAATTCTGAAGCTGGACATCGCAAATTTGTATCTTTAGGATGAAAATAAAAGTTACAAAATATGTTTTGAAATATCAATGTTGTAAATATGTAGTGTATGAAACAAAAAATTTTCATAATTTTTCATAACCAGGAATAGAATTTGAAGTGACGTGAATTCAAGTCAGCGATCGTGAATGTGTTAAAAGGAAATATAGAAATTATATTACTTTAAAAATGGTTATTGGTCATCGAAGGCTCGATCTAGATCGAAGAAAACATAATTTATTAGTTATCGCATTGGTAACGTATCGATTTAAACGCTGAAGAATTCTCCATAGAATTGTTCGCCGCAACTCCGATATTTTTACTTCAGCGTTGGAGCTATTAAGATACGCCTATTTTAACTATGTTTGTCGGGGCAATCCATTTGCGTATGCTGTGTCTAACACTACGTTAACGAACCTCTAATTACCAGTCGCGAGAGTCGAAATTGTCTCGAATGGCATGGCAGCGTGCGTAATTTTCACCGTAATTAGCCCGACGACCAGCCGCGAAGGTGATTTCTTGTCCAACCACACGTCAATCTGTCTCGATTGCTCTTTCGTCCGCGTTTGCATTTGCGAGCGAACAAAGACGACGGTTGCCGCCCACGGTATTCACAATTCGATGCTGCCAGAGGCGGATCTATCGTGAAATTAAACAAAGGCTCAGTTTTGGGTTCCCACGAGAATATTACTTTTAAAACTGAATGAATTGAAGTTTGGGAATTTTTTGTGACGATATTGGACGTTCAATGAAAGTATTCTATACCTGCATCGAAAATGCGTACTTTAAAGAATATTTTTGCCAATTTTCATAACGGAAATTCAAATCTCTACAGAAAATGTAAAGCTTTTTCCAAAAAACATTAAAACCATACGGATTTCTTCCTGTTAAGCCTACATTTTGCTCTTAGAAAGCTCAGCACGTGTTGTTGATTATCATGCTGCGAAGAAAACTAAACTGTTAAATGAATTCAATTTACGACACGGAAAAAAATTACGTAAGATAAAGGGAGGAGATAAGAAAAACTTTTCAATTTCTTACACATGGAGAAGAGGTAAAGAATCTTTATGAAAAACTTTACGTAAATTATGCACGTCCCTTCATCTGAAGCAATATACGCTAAGGAGCTAAACACCCCCCTTTGTTGAGTTGAATTTTCTTCAAATAGCACGTGCCAAGTAAAAACATGGTATGCTAATTGAAAAATGATACAAAACAAGATTTTCGATATGCATACAACGATATATAATAAGATATAGTCACTCATAAATTAATTTAAAAAGAAAAAATCAATTTACAGTTGTCATGAAACAACATAAAAATTAAATGTGTTACATTAATCATAGAATAGGAAGTACAATCAACTTACCACAACTTCTCAAATGTCGTTTATGCAAATGAAACTCTAACTATGTACATAAAATATTTTTAATGAAATATTGTACATTTAATAAAAATAATTTTCGCATAATTCTTTATTTTTATTAATTTTGAATGGATTTCTTCTATTTCATTGCAATAAGATTCTGCATTAATTATACAATCTGAGGGTAGCAAATGATGGCGAATAAGTTTATACTCATATGACAAAATTACGTGAATATTCCAAGTACTCATAATTGTTGATAATAAGGTTCTAATGAGTCTATTCTAAACATCTTTAGTAGTTTATTGCGTGTACCTAACAGTATATTTCTTCCTCTTTATTATGATTACAATCAATTGGAGATAGAGTAGACTAAAATGGATGTTATTGAGCTGGGTGTCAGAAACACTAGAAAAATGACATTTCATGTGCACCAACCTAATAATTGTTATGCTCTATTGAAAAGATCCACGAAAGGTTTATTCTCTATTCATTGGTCGAAATGTTTATGTAGATACGAATTTGCCCATCTCTAGTGTCGCCCACGATATTCGCCATTCGTTACGGCCCACGGTGTCTTTGTTCAGGACGGCAGCGCGCGTCCATGTTCGAGGCAACTTCCGGATTGCAAAGTTTAGCTACGTGAGCGCAATAAAACCAGTGACCGAACAAAAAGCGCGCTCACGCGGCGGGGACTCGTCGCGATGAAAGCAGTTCCATGACGGGCGTCGTTGTTGCGCCTCGTTTCGAGAACAAACTCTCGCATAAGCGTGATAAATGCGCCACTCCACGATTGGATGATTACCACTCTGTACGCAAGAGTTCGCAATAATTAACCTGCCGCACGCGATTCGGCCGCTAAGCTCCCCTTTTACAGTGCGTTTCTTTTTCTCTTTACGAGAGCGTTTGGGGGGACGGAGTTATGGTCGAGCTGACCGTTGGAAAATCAGGGAGAGAAATTGCAACAGGAATAGATAGATAGATAGATGGATTTATTAGGCTGGGATAGTAATATCTGCCGTGGCAGTAGCTTTTTAATTTGTTGAGCTTACGACTCAGTTGAACTCTATACAGCAGGGGTTGAGAAGCTTTCCTCTAGAAAGACTGAGTGTCATTATGTTGAAACTTGATTCAGAACTTTGATCTTTATTTCCAATGGAAAATAGGTACTAGGTTGGACAGCCGTTGTCTATGCAGATATTGTGTAGTGGTCTATAATGAGATTCTATGTAGAAATGGAGACTTGATTTGCGGAAATTTGACTGCGGAGAGGAAAATCGATTTCCTCGAAATTGATCTTACGTACATGAACAGAACTTAAAACGACAATTACTTGTAGTATTAACTAATCATATCTAGTAATTTTATTTAAAACGATTACTTGTTTGGAAAATTGGTGTCATCGTCCTTTTTGTTTTTAGGTCCCGAGGGAAACAAACCTGGACGTTCTGAAGGTAAGAGATCGCTAACGATTCCATATCTAGACTAACGCACTTCCACAGACTAATGACAGTGTTCTCGAAAGAAGGGCGCTTTGACTTGATTCAGAGATAAGATATAGTCGTAGTTGGTATTCAAATACTGACCCTGTCGAGTTTCTTTTCCATAATGTGTCGCTCGCGTTTCCCGTCAGATTTTCCACGCTCGTCAACCGTCGCGGAGCGTAGCACCCATTATAATAAGGAAATCTACTGTGACTAGTAATTGTTGCCCAGAAGGAAATTAATTTTTTGCTAGCCATTGGATAGCGATGCTAATTATTTATGATCGAATATACGGGAAATTAAGGTCGTCGGTGCGGGTAATTTTGGCGTACGCATTCCGACGATAAAGTAAAAATAGAAATCTCTCCAACCGAACTTCCAACTCTCGCTTGGGCTCTTTGTCCGTGGCGTCCGCCGCTGGTTTCGTTTAAATTTATTATTAATTTTCGTGGACGGGAGTCTGAAACCGAAAAACGGACCTCGCCCCCGGTTGTTATTGTTTCGAAGTTTTTCCATTATGGGAGCTGCCAGGATCTTGGTTTTGTTTCAGAAACGAAAGCATAACTTAGGAAAACTGAGGATGGAATTAAAGTTCAAGAGTCCCTCTTAATGACCCGTGTTTTTACGTCGAACTTCGCGGAACTGATTCGCCTGAAGAGAGCTGTTCCACTATATAGGCTCCCGTCCGTATTCGTTTACTTTGCGGAACATCGATCCAATTTTTCCGAGGAAAATTCGAATTACCAGCAATTAACCCCCATGAATCGATCTATTATTGCTGCTAATGGCTTTTTAGTTTTCAATTTCTGTTCTTGCTGTAACTCGACGGCGTCGCTAACATGTAAAAATCCGTCAAAATATTGTGTACCTCAAGTGTGTGCGCTAATTGCCTCGTTTGTATCTTGTTCCTGTGGAGTCGGGCCACTCGGCACCGAAAGGAGGAAATTTCGAATAAAGCTGTCTGTCTAGCTCGCAGGAGAAATAAGCCACTTGAGCTTCAATCCGTTCCGGTTTACAAGAACTGCGATGTTTCCGCTCCCTTTATTAAATCGCCTTTCCCCAGCGCGGAAAGAGCGCTCGAAGAGGCGGGCAAACTGGGCTATCGCGTCCTGTTTCGTGAATTCGTGCGAGGACGCTGAAGGAGGGTTGGAGAAAGGGGTGGCGCGATGCCTCGACTCCGTTTCTCTCCGTCTCGACGAAGATGCGCCTGAAACGTCGCCTCGAAACGCTGACGTACAACAGTGCTTCCCAACAGGTGTGCCAACGACATACTACACCCACGCTGGCCTGAGAAGAGGTACTTCTTGGCCAGAATGCCATTTTTAAACCTTCATATTGAGCAAAATACATATGTGGAGAAGCGTAGGTGACAATCAACAGATTGGGTACAAGAAATTTCCCATCGTCTGTACGGTTTTCTTGAGATTATTCTCGCTCGAAAGTATTGAGTTATCCAGAAAGTTCATGCCAATGTTTAAGAAAAATTCGAAGACTCATTTGAATTTTGATATAAATTTACTAAATAACATAGGTACCATTTTGTTCCACAACCTTTCCACCTTCTAATCCTTTCGGCACGAGCGCCGGATATATCCGGCATCCATCTAATAACATTATAAGTATTACTTATATAATTACATGCGCATTTTGCGGCGTGGCACCTCGTACAGCGGAAGTGTCACGGCGGACTGAGCGCTCGTACCGAAAGGTTTAAGGGATGTACACATGTTATTTGTTTGCAACCATTCGGCATGAAAAATCGACATAAACTTTTCAGATAAATCAATATCAACGAGGAAGGAGTCCTTTCTTATTCTCGCATGTTTTAGCTTGTAATTTGCTATTAAAAGGAAGCATACAGTGGAAAGGCCTCTTCCGAGTGTGCATTGATGTAAAGAAGGTTGGGAAGCACTGGAGTACAACACGCTCTGGCCCTGAAGTTTTAATGAATCGAAAGAAAAAGTTCTCGCTGACTTGGGAAGGTTAATTTCATCTCGTTGGAGCTCTAGGGGTGGGAAAAAACGCGATGTAACGTCTTGAAGCATTTAATCGCGCCGCTATTTGGCCCGACCGGACCGTTTTTTCCTTTTATTTGGATTACTTTGAAGAGAGTAATCTCCTTAAGCGCTCTGCTCGAGCGCCTCGAAATAGAGGATTTATTTTTCGAATCTACCGTCTTTAAGAGACGAATGACGCGTGTCTTTCTCGTCCTGCGAGAAATTGAACAAAATTATACTACGGAGTAGCATTACCAATAAATTAATATTATTATAGATATAAATGAAAAGCAATACCGACGACCTACTTAACTCTAACTCGAGCAACCGTTTTTGGGATGGGAAATCACCGTTCGAACCTTATCGCGGCATTAATTCTATCAATCGATAAAATTTCTGCATACAGTTAACAAATGGATGCTTTGAATCGGCATAAAACGGGCACTAGTAAAATCGCGCACCGTGACAAACGACGCCGACGGCGCGAAGTTTCCTCGAATTCTTGCGCATCGGGAAACTTTGTCTCCATTCGTCCATGGATTAATACTTTCACAAAGTTTCTGAATGGGAAGAGTCCTGATTCGCCAGTCGCGATCCAGGCGACTTCAGCGGCTCGTTTATGGAAATAAATTTCGACGAGTTTTTGCGCTGATGGTATTGCGTAACGGATTATTTTTTACCAATTTGCACGATGTGTTTTGTTGTGATAAAAACGAATGCAATGGCGGGTACGAGATTGATGAAGTTAAAAAACATTTGCGAAGTTTATGTATTAGGTTTGTGGATTAAACTTGATGTTTAAATTTACAGGAATTGTATGAATTTAGAGGAATTTTGAATAAAATATGCCGTTCACTGCACAAATTGGTTAATTCCACCAGTCACATAAAAATTGTAACATTACTAACGATTTTTTGGCTATTCTTTCTTATTAATTTTATATATCGTTAGATGAAAGCTACATCTGCATTTGTGCATTCTACAATATTTATTTGAATTTATAATATAAAGGGAATTGTAAAAAACGATGTACATTATTTCATCACGGTTCTCAATTTTTTATTTTATGGAGTTAATCGATTTGTGCAATGAACGGCTATAATATGTAAATGAGAACTCTTGTGTCTGCAAGTGGAAACAATTCACCTAGATAATGTAAGTGCAAACACGAGTTTCCTCATGACCGGTCAACAATATTTAAAGATTGAGTGACATTCAATATTATTTTATCAAATCAAAAAGTTATCTATCTATCGGGTATGGTCCAGTATGCAAATACAACATGACTTGAGCATGATTCGAGTAAATGTCGAATGTGGTTCAGTTCCAACAACCCTACTTTTCTCGAAAACAAAAATCGTCGCCTGGTGAGAAGGGACAATGCCAAATTTTCGCGAGTTGTCGCGCACTGCTGAAACTCGGTCCGCCTTCGTTCATAGGTAAATACTTTTCCCCAAGTTTCCAAACGGGGGAAGTCCGCAGTTTCAGTCAACCAGCGATCAGGCAGCTCGCAACGTTTATGGAAATGAATTTCGGCGGGTTTGAACGCCGCGCGCGTATTTCGTCGTTATACGCGCCAGGCGGAGCGGAAGTCGCGCGTCGCGGTCCGCGAATTTCTGGTAATCCCCGAAGTAGGGAACCGTGTACGTACAAAAGCCGTCACCCCTCTCAGGTCTGGGTAGCGTGCAACGCGTTCGTGATTTATGAAACGCGCTATAATTGACTTGCATTACGATGCAAATCGCCTTGGTCACGACACCGATGCAAAATGTCTGTCTCCAATTCTGGACGAAAACTTTCGTACTCTATTGTTTCTTTTTCGTCTCTTTTTTTGTGCCCCATTTTCCCCCTCAGTCGAGCACAATTAGTCACAGGTTTCACGCTCGAGAGGTTATTTGCACACCGTGGCCGCGGCAGTTCGCTTTCTGGAGCACGGTTGCGTTGTCAATAAGGCTTGAACCCGCCTGTCGCGTGCTCGGTGCTTGTATTTTTACTCGTCGGGAATATTTTTAACCGTATGCATGACCGGGAACACGAGTATTCGGTTGCCATTTTTAAGCCGGAGTTTCTCCAGCGTCCCGAAATACGTCGACAGCGTGTCACCGACCGAGCGTCTGTCTCTCCTCCGTGAGGTAACTTTTGTTACGCTTGCATGATCTCGTGCCACTCGGCAAGAACCCGCGTCGAGTGTTCGGAACGGATTTATCGCTTCCTCGATGGAATGCTGGAATTGTTTCGGATTCTTCGAGTGCCTGTTCTATTTTGAAATCTCGAAACGCACGACGTTTTCAAGAATTTTTTGGTGAAATCAAACGAACGTGTGTTTATCTACACCTTCCAAATTGATCGGGATAATAGTTCAAAAACTACGAGAGTGCGCGTCTTGATCGTTCGAAAGTGGATTTGGCTTCCAAAGTGCGTCTCACTGTCACGGACGAGGAATTTTCTAAGACGCCCTACAGCGACGCGATACTGCATCTCGAAATATATTCATGAGCTCGCGAACCTAGGGGATGGCTGTTTTCTCGTTCGTGCTCTGAAACGAGTTGAGGAATTGAACAGTAAGTATTTTCGTAAAACGATCGACTACCTGCTCCTATCGTCGTACATTTCCTAAAGATGTAACACGACAACATCGTTGTAAGTTTGATAGACATCCTGGGTTAGCGTTATTAACCCTTTCAGACCTGGCGTCCACAATTGAGGACACCAAATTTTAAAACTGCACGAGCAATTGCAAGGAGCGTTGCTCTTAGGTTCTATATTACTGGTGAAGTCTACGCCAACAACACTAGTGAGCGAATCCCACGGGATTAGGGTCAGTTTGAATTTTGGTTCGTTTAAAAGAAAGCAATCGTAGTCGTGGATTAAGGCACCGGAACTTAAACGATAAACGCTCCAGGAAGCGCGATTCCACCAATTCACTGTTAAAAGGTTTATTTCTTTAGATTCGACGGTGGATCTATTGCGCTTCCTTAATTGTATCGACGGGGTCAGAGGGAGAGCAGGAAGCTACGCCCGAGGTTTACTAAGCGTACACGGTGCACAGATATTTTTCCACCGACGGATGCGCCGAGTTCATTTTCAGGTGGGTCACGTGCTCGGTTCAGGCGGACTTGGCCTGAAACAAAGGTAGGAAACTCAGCCTCGGGGCTCGTAAAACTCCTCGCCGCGACGGCGTGTTGCTGGCAGATTAAATACGTTTTACCGAAAACTAATCCAATACGAAAGATCGAATTAAAATTGTTCCGGAAATGGCTCGTTTATGACACGTTGGAGGTTGCTGCTGCACGGAGAGTGAATCCATTCAACCACAACTCAATTTATTAAGAAGCAGGAAACGATAACTTGGTTCGATAAACTTTCGAGCTGCGTCGCTGGAGGTACAGAAGAAGATACTTAAATCGAGGTTGCCGCTGATTTTAACGACGGAAACGAAAGGATGGTAGAAATGAAGGAAGAAATGCAACGAAGAAAACACAGCAAAGGTTCGAAGACAAAAAAGAGAAAAATGTGCTTGGAGACTATTCAGTGAATGTATACATTTCTTAAAAGATTGAAAGGCTTCAAATGACCGTTTACAGAATTTTGTATATAATTTTTATATGCTATACATGAATTATATACAATTGTTTCAGGCATTATTAAATTTAGTTTCACGGAAAATATTTTTGCATTTAATTGAAAAGAGTGTCTCTAAGACTAGTTATATGCTTCTATTTCCAATGGCGATAAGACAGTATTTTTACAATCGTCTGGTTGGGAAAGAGGTAAACCAGCGTCTGCAACTTTAGTAAATTTAGAACTCGAGACTGTAGGAATCCTTGAGAGACAGGATACAGATAGAATAGGCAGGAAGTCATAAATAAGTACGAAAGTCCAGAGTAAACGAAACTTGGGAAAGCTAGATGGAAAGAAAAAGTTGTTGCAAACTGCAAGTATATGGTGGAGCTACACAGTCACCGTAACTCTCTGATTACGGAGTGACCACTCGCTTCAAAGTTGCTGAAATATCCATAACAGTATAAAATACTTTTCATTGCGGGAAAACTATAACGGTTTGAAAGAACAATAAAACACTATTTGTGTTGCACGTTTATTTAATGGTACAAATGTAATGAACTATTCGGCACTGAACTTGCAACGCGTGCTGTGCGAGGATCGTGTCAACTGCAATAGTAGTCGTCGCCGAGTAGGAAGCCACAGAAATTCATGCAGGATTCACGCGGACTCTACCCTCTGTTCATGTCCACAAAGGGTCATTCCGAGTCGAGTAAAAATAATGGTATACAAGTTTTTGCTCTTACAAATTATTGTGTGAAAAATCGTTACGTCTGCGGTCCCCGTGGAACGAACTCAGCCATGCATCATAAGCAATCTTACGCGAGCACCGATGCAAGCTAGTTCAATTTCCCCGATTCCAGAGCACTGAATCATTGATTGTTTTTCGCGAAAGCGTGTGCTGCGTGTGCAGGAACGAATTGCGCGTTTTCACGGGAACAAGCGAAAAATATTCGACGATTTATGCCTCCTCGGGCAAGAAAGGAGGGAAGAGATCCCGCTGAGAAATCTCTGCCCGGGCATAGTTGATTATTTGTGACTGTGCTCGTACTTCACCTGGGATAAGTGCATATCCGTGTGAACATTGTATCCTTTCTTGCGGTTGTAAGATATATGCAATCAACGCGTGCCAACCATTCGCTACACCGTACAGCCTCTCTAGGAAATCTGGCTGAAAATTGGCGTGGATTTTATTCAGAAATCATATTCATTCCGCGTCGCTCCATCGAGCCCACTCGTTCCGCTCCCGTCGAAATCGAATGAAATTAATTTCAACCTTTACAACCTCGCTGATGTTTGTTGTAATTACGAGCCAACGGAGCGATCGGGCTGAATGCGCCGAATGTAGCTGCAACTCGAGTGAAATTAGGCGAGCGGAACCGAACTCCGTTAAAAAGTTGCGAATTGAAATTTCACTGGCTTCGTCAAAGGTAAAGATGCTTTCGAGGAATTTTGAACAACACAAAAACGATTTAAATATTTCATAAATTTATGACGCGACGCGGAAAGTTTATAACATTCATTCCGCCCCGAGCCATAATCTCTCCATGTTATTTTTCGCATAATTCCGACTCGTGCGCGGGGAATTCGCGGATGCGACCGGGTCTTTAACTTCGTGACCGTGTATTTTCAGACAAAGCACGCCCCCGCCTAATGTATAATAATTCATCGTCGTTGTTTGCACGACTTTCGTGAATTTCGGCGCGCGAAACGCTGGACGACAAAAACCTTTGGACGACTTTGGAACGAGAACCGGGGGCGTCTTTGCTCGCTATCGTCGCCGTCGGGAATTTTCCGACAATAAGGACGTCGGAATTTTCCTCAGGGTTTTCAGGTCCTTTTGTTTTCCGCGCAAAGCGGATTTCAACTTTCGTCGGGATTCCGTTTACTCGACGTTCGCTAATCGGATGTCACTGGACGCCTGACATTTGGCGCATTTTAATTAATCCAAAGGTATGTTTCCTATATTGTTGCTTGAGGCTTCATCAGCAATAATAGACGTCCTTATAATGCGAGAAATTTGAGTTAAACTTGAATTTAACCCTCTATGAGCTCACGTACATAAGTTTCACGTTACATGCTAATAGATCGATATTTTACCAAATAATTTTAGTTTTCTCACAAGATGACGTATACATCTTAATTGTGAAATATAATGTCTCTGATAACCATTAACAATATTGATGGTGGTTGACAGCAACTTTAACACTAAACCTACCGACGTTAATTTGTAACTATAATGAATATTGATGAGTTAACACAACATATAAACGGTTCCCACTTGAACAGCATAATAAGCAACAGAAATACAAAATTACCGGTAAAAAAATCGATTTACTCATACTGGATCGATCTAAAGACCTGGTGTCACCAGTGACACTTTACCAAAGAAAGGGTTGAAAAGCAGTCATCAGACTAATGCAATTATCTGCACACGAAGAAGTATTCTTCCAGTAACTTGACACTGTGTATAAGTTTACAGAAGCCTCGCAAAGGTAACGGAAGCAAACGACTTCTCTTTTCAGGATGGACGAACGAAACGTAAATTTTTGTCTCCTCGTTTCAGTATTAATAATGAAGTGCAGATAATTGTAAATCGCTAGGGAAATTCGGTAGAACGAATCAGGGTAGCGATTTTCGGTACCGTTAGTGCTCAGATAGCCACGCCAATAATGACGCAAATACTCTCATGTTCGTGGAAAATTAGGATCGTTCAGTTCACCAGTCTGTAAGTGCAAACAAACCGAAACGAATTATTTGCATGAGCGAGCAAGTGGAGAGCTCCGAATTCGTTGGTTCCTCCGTAATGTTTGTTCGAACGGCCAATTTGGAAAGTGTTAATTGCCATTCGACTGAATTTCAAGAGGCCTTTATTATTATTATTCAACAGTCTGCCTCAAACATGTGCAAGATTCTTTAAACAAAAACATCACATTTCCTCGATGAGAAATAGACGAAAATTATAGAAATATTTCAATTAAATTTTGGTGACCCTTTGTTTTGATTAAAAAGAGTTAATATTACTTTAAAAAGCTGTAATTTATTCATTGACTCGATGGCTCCCATCTTCGGTGCAAATCACTCCGCATCTGGAATGTAATCTGGCAAACAGAGGACAAAAGCTTTTCTCTCTAATTATCAAAGAATCCTGCTTTCCATTGTCCCTAGCCTTCCGAATCATACCACTTTTTTCCGTTACGTAATTATCCCTCACTAATTATCCAGCGTGTCGATTCGCGAATCCTGCAGACTTTCCACTTCCGCGTCGTTAAACGCTTTATCGACGGCTGGGAAATAGCTCCGAGGTATCCTCCGGTTCCGGTTCTTTCTTTCCTGCGTCGTGCCTAAGTAACGACGCCGCGGCGCGTCGCGTTCCATGAATATTGACGATCGAGACGGCCGATTCATATTCTTGTTTCTAATCGAGCTCTCCGTGACTCTCCATTTTTCATCCCCTATCAGCGGGACAAAAACTTCCCCGGCTACACCCTTCGTCTCCGTCAACCCTCCCCTGTCCTTCCCCCGAGACTTTTCTATGCTTCAGCGTTGCCACGATAACACCCGTCACACTTTCCGTTTATTTAAGGGGTGACCCTCGAATATCTAAAAAAAACAAGCAAATTTGGGGAGAATTTTCATAAATTCATGTGTTTAGTGCTAAAAAAAGTATATCATTAAAATTATAAATGAAAGAGACACTCGAGTTGTAATAGTAAAACAAGTCCTTGGACTTTGCAGTTCTTTGAAACTGTTAACACGTTCCGTGCCAAGCCCTCTTTGCCCAACTTGTCGATCAGCCCATTTGAGGTTTTGACTAAAGATTGATATATTATCACACAATATTTCATTACATTATCAATGTATAAACAGTTAGCTTGTTTAGAGGAGTGATCACATCGTGTACCACTTGTGCTTCATTCTTTTGGTAGAATTATATTTTACAGAATTGAATTTGTCATAAAATATATGTTTTCAGCGAATTAAACAAATATGTTTGCATGTACCACCGGTGATACACGTGGGTGGTACACGTGGCACGGTATGGATCATTTTGGGTGAAAACAACTTTGCAATCTTTTAAACAATGACGAAACCAGAAAAACGATGACTGAAGAGAACACGTTCCGATTGCTTTTCGCCACGTAGGTTAACCTAAGCCACGAGGAATCAGTCCTGACGATCAGACGCATCACCCTATCTACCACCGATAAACGTGAACATCAATGCGCGAACTCCACGCTACCCCCTTCCTTCCGATTCGATCCTTCGTCCCTCGTACCAATTCAGATTGTCCCTTTTTCGACAAAATTTCCTCGAGGCAATCCACACCCTACTCGTGGGGCGATTAGCTTACAGCTGTCTTTATCATCTTTTATCGTCCCGCTCGGTGCCACGGCGCGATAACGGGGTATCGCTTAGGTTTCCGTACGGATGGAATTCGATGAAAACGTAGCTACGCGCTGAACTTCCCTTGCGTGGTGGCCCATGAAAGAATCGGTACCTGAAAGGGAGTCTTTTGCAATCCAACCCCTTTACGATACGACCCTGCGCCTCTGAAGCGTCGTGTTTCGTCCCCAGAAACCTCCCCCTCTCTCTTAAGTTTGCGCTTCGACTCTCGCAGACCATTAGCGGGTTGAATGATTAATGGTGCATTCACGATGAGAGAAAGATCGTTGTCGACCCTAGGAAGACACCAGCAGACATCAGCAGACAACGGAAGTCACCGGTTTAGGTTGGCTATTTTTAGTTCGGTATTCCGTAGTCTCGAGCCTGTCTTCCACGGAGACGATGGGCAATTTTATTGGAACGATCTCCAGGACACAATGGTTGATTTGCTGGAGTAACTACACCGAAGCAAAGGAGGATGTTAAAAAAGTACCGAATTTATACCCCGCCCAATAGCTAAAATATTAATGAGACATTATTCTATAAATTCTGCACTTTAAACTGTGCACAATAACTTATAGTAAATGCACTAATACAATGTATAATAGCATAATTCAGTAAGATACAACGTAATACTATATTGCTATATTTGTCGCTTAGACGAAATTTCAAAATAATTCCACATTAACAGTTTTAGTGCCAGGGATTTTTAAAAATCCGTGTTGGATAGCGCTTTGTTCATTTAGCTGCGAGTAACGCCGATCGACGCGAATGCGTCTATAAAAACCGGTTATTTATGCAGATGGATTACGATTATTTGAAAAAAAAAAATAGTAATTACGAGAGGAAACTCCGATATGACTCGCAACGAGCTACATTCGGAACCGAACGCGTTGCGAATTGACGATCGTAACCAAACATCGCTGTACATTTCAGCACAGAACGCGAACAGTGCGATCGCGCTGCGTGGTGCTAAAAATTGAACCTCTATCTATAGCATTGTGTTTTACGCCCACAACAGAAACAGTGACGATTACGCCTTGATTCCAAGGTACCAAATTCTATCTTGCGAGCGGGTACTACCGCGAAGGCTACCTAACTATCAATTCAGTGGTGATCCATTGTTTTGTCTAAGCCGAAACACGCGATTATTAGATTTATTTCTCCGAAAGGGAGTCCCGTGACTCAATAAATCCTCGCAGCGTCGTTTCGTCGCGATAAAGAGTCGCTAGATTCGTATCGAAAGGGCGTGTTCTTGGCGATAGGATCATTTTGTCCATCGTTCGACCGAAGACGCACGCGCCCCGTAATCGCGCGAGTACACGCGATTACGCGTGTCCGATATTCCCGTTGGGTTGGACAGACGCAATCTTTGCAGGTTGGACTACGCGTGTACCAGCGATGCGATAAGGTAGGCTGGTTTATTGTCTTTGGATCTTCGATTACCTCGCTTGCACCGCGTAGGTTAACAGGCTTAATCGAATACCTGTTTGTGTCTTCATGGACGAATGCAATTTTGTCAGGGTTCGTTCATTATCCTTCTCGACCTGGCGGTTGCATGTCCGTGCTTGATATTTTCAATTTTAAGTCATAGTTGGCTTATTGTCGGAAGGTATCCATTGAAGGAGATTTAGAAGATGCTCGAAGTTTCTCGAAGGTCTATGCGCTTCGTTATCTTTCTTAAGCAATAATTAATATCAAGAGATTTGTCTGTAGTTTCAAGAACACGCAGGGTAGCATCGGAGAAGCGAGACTTTGGTAACTTCGTCTCTTAAACTTGAGTTACGTCAGCTGAGAAGCGTAGATCTTTCTTATTCTTGACTGATGCACAATGTACAAAGTTGCGAAGTTTCGCCAAAATTAGCGTCGCTTCTGGATGATTTATTTAGAGATCCATAGGAGATGATTGCAGCGCAGTTGGTCGAGTTGCATTGGGAAAATCAATTAAATTCTGACAGAGCAAGAAGAACGCACCGATTGGGTTGCTTCGATATAGAGACTGTTGCAAATAATCGATTATTACAGCTTGGAAAGCGATACCAGCTGTTGGATGATCACGTGAAACAGGTGGCGTGCAAAATAATTCTGGTACACCGCGCGTAACGATACCGTAATTGATATTCGAAACATGCGAGATGAATCCTTGCTCGCCTAGAGTATCTCTGCGTGAAACATAGATTGTTAATCTTGGGAACACAAATGCACTGCTCGCCAGCTCTCGCGTGTCGATCCTCTTCGTCACGAGCGAATTCCTTCCAGGAATTTCCACGTAGGTCATCCGAGGGATCAAGGTGCATACCTGAAGATCCCTGGCTTTGCTATACTCCATTCGATATAGCGAAGAGTATCTCAGTTGATCGAACAAAGAATCGCTGGCGTCTGGAACGCTAGGGATGTCTACAAACAGGGTTCGTTTTCAACAAATAATGGAAACGGGGTATAATGAAAGAATAAAATACTAATTTCATTAAACAAAAGTTTCAATTTTATTACTACATGTCACGAGTAAGCTATGATCTTTACTCTACGAGGAGCTGGCCAAGACTAACAGACAAACATTATTAGTAAAAGGTAGAAAGAATTTCTAATTGTACACATTGCAGTTTTCACACATCTGATTACGCTCTAGGAAACTATAGGAAAGGTCCTCAATGGCACTTGAGAATGCCATTGGCCATATCCTGAACTTTTTCCCTTCTTATTTAGCAGTGACATATATACATTGTACATATATTCTCGATACATTTATTTTTGTAGTAAAATAAAAGGTTGAATTATAGTTAATATTCCAACAGCAAATAATAAGATTTTTAAGTTAATATACATTACATACATTACAATAATAATATACATTAACTGCTTGAAATATACGCGAGGTATCATATTCAGTAGAAAGCCAGGTCGAAGCAAGTGTCGAGACTATTAGAAGATTAAGTTTCTGATCTGGAAAACGTTATTACTTTAAGAGCATCTGTAGGGAGCGTTTATGAACCAGTAAACTGATAAACCCGGAAGTCAAAGTTCTCGAAGTTGATTCTGGTGTTTGAGATTGTTGGAGCGAAATGAACCGTCTAAGTCTGAATCTAGAACCCGATCTCCACTTTCCTTCTCCTTAAGATAATTGAAATATCTACGAGACATATTCGAGAGGTAATTAGTATGTTCCAAATGCTAGGACTCATCTTAGGTTTCAGATATAAACATCTACAAAACGGTACTACATTAGGAACATCTAAAGATCTACGAACCCATAAAGTAATTAAGCAAGCTGCCAGAGTTTCAAAAGTTCATTTATTAGTAAAGAACTTCCACGTCTCCACAAACATATTCTGTATTCTGTTTACATGCACCTATACCGTCTTACATCTCCGTCATTGGTAGATATAGAGGTGTTCTTAGCTTACAAAGTGGCATAAGTAATTAATTTCCGTAACTTGTGTAAAGATGATCCTTCGGCTCAGTTTTCCCTCCTACACAGTAAACTCTCAAGTCCCATGCAGCAAGGTGAACGCTTAATATGCTAGTCGTGTTATCGCCTGCTCGGTAGAACGATATAGTTAATATACCTAAGAATACGACTCCTCTGGCACAGTTGGTTTACCGACAAGGCACATTTTGTCGAGAGCTCATTTTAGAAGACAGGAATATGTTTCCTTTTATCATTTTATTTCGGGTATGATAGCTTCGGTTGGACTTATTGGTAAGGCTTTGTACAATAGATTCTACCTGAGACTTGTCAGCTCAACATTCTCAGAGTTCACGCATCGAGCTACACGGAGTGGAAAAGAAAGCAGAGCTATTAACAGTATTCGTGCACCGAGGAGACTCCAAAGGAATGACGACATAACGCATCACCCAAGGCTGCAATTAATCAACGAGTAATGTCTCTCTAGTGGAATCTGACCAGGGATCCTTTGTTTCGTCCTCCCAGCGGATGTCGCGTTGCGAGCAACTGTCCGTAAAATATTCGCAAGAGGCACGCGTTGGTCGAGTTACGCCTGGACGAGGATTGTTCGCCAAAAATTCAATTACTCGGGGTTCCCCTTCAGTAAACGAATCTCTCATTAGCGTCCGCCTTCGTGTCGAACACGATCGACGAACGCTCGATGTCCGTCGTTCATCGGTAACGGTTCGTTTGCGTTTGAACTTTACGCGGTCAGCGTAGCGTGCTCACGAGTCTCCCGGGGCTGGGCAACTTTTCCAAATGAAGCCTTTCACGATCACATCGAGGCATGCCAAACTGGTCTGGCTAATTGTACGGATAATTTTGTGGCGCGTCGAGCGTGGAACAAAGGGTTACGAAACTCGACGCGCTCGGCTCAGGGCTGTTCCGTTTCGCTTGACCTTCACTGCCTTCGTTTAACCCGAGAGTTGCGAACTTTCAGAGCTGGAGGATCGATGAAACGAGGTGGGTCACCGTTTCCCTGCCAGCCGTGAGTCAATGTTGTTGTTATTGCCGCTGGTAGATCGAGGCGTTCGCGGCTACCGCCGCGGCAACATTACGAGCGCGATAATACCAGATGTTTATTGATATTGATAGTACGCCGCGCCGCGGTAACGTACCTCGATCTTATCCAGCGGTTCGCGACTGGAAGAATAAATACGGAGCGAATTCGAAACGGGCAATTTGTTGTGATAGAAAATCGTTGCTTCATGTGGCGAGAAAATGGATTCAGAATAAATTGTTCTGTAGTATGAAGTTGTGTTTCATAGGTGTTGAAATTTAAGTGTGCAATCGAGATTCTTTTTTACCCAGATTTCACCTAAATACGTTGTTGTTTCACGCATGCGAAACGTCTATAAGTCAGATTTTATGCTCTTACGCTCGAGGATCCCATATCGAGGTTAAGGACATGAGTTACGCGTATTGGTCAACGCCGAATGTATCGGGGACATGATCGTAAATGTAATTCACAAATCCATTATCGTAAAAATGCGCAGCTTGTGCATGGCCTAAGCGTTCGACAGACGTTGATATAGCGGGGGCTTTTCTGTCTGCTCGAGCAGGGAGCGCTGCCAATCAATGGCGAATGATTTACCCCGAATCTCGTTGGTTCCGTTGTCATCACTGTTTGATGGCAATCTGTACAAGAGAAATCGTCGAAGATGAAACTAGAGAATATTAGGTATAAGATTCCCAGAAGATAGAAACGAGACAGAGGTGTCCAGTTGTATTTCCTTTCGTCGCGGAAAACGATAAGTAAAACAAACGTGTCACGTTGCGATTACATTAATAGTGCAAACTAACACTGCAGCGAAGATAACATGAATGATAACAGGCAGCTGTTGTCCTATTGTAGACTCGCGATTTCAGTATAGTAACAAGAGAACATAGATTCCTGGTTTGCGCATCGACACAGTTGGAGCGACAGTCTACGCACGTGTCGTATTTAAACAGCTGTCACGCGGTCGATTTCTGTTTTTTTTTTTTTTTTGTTGGTTTTTCCCGATAAAGTAAGCGTAGCCACAGTTTCCATATCTAATCGTATTATTGACGAATGGTGCGAATGTTCGACCAGTTCTGTTTTGAACTTTTGTGAGCGATATATCCTGCAAACTCTGGTGGCAATCGAGATTTAACTTTGGACAAGTTTGCCGAGCATGAAAAGTGCAACGTGTGACGAATGGGAACTCGTGTCATTAAGATTCAATCAAATTTGGGGGAACGGTTATATGGAAAGAGGATGAATGTTGTTACCTGTGTGAACACGTAGTTTGATTATTAAATTTTAAGAAGATGACGTGAAGTAGAATTTTTGGACAGCAGTGCATGCTGAGATAATACTTCGAATTTTTAATTGTGTACATAGGAGAGAATTGCTACATGTTCTAGATTAGTAGAGTTGCAAACTACGTCTACCAGAATATTAAACTTACGAAGCAAAATTCACGTGGCAATCAAAAGGTACCGGCTCCTCTCATTTCCACGATTGGTGCCCAGTTACCAGTTTCTGATTTCGAATATCGAGTTTTATATGTGAACGAGAATTACTGGATTTGTCGAGTTAACCCAGAAGCAGAAGTTATTTGAATATTACGCTTAAAGGGGAACAATCTTTCAGCGACTTGGATAGCTAGTTAAAGCAGATGTTCAGCGAGTGAAAGGTTCGGAGTGGAATTATAATTCAGTGCCATTGTTGCCTCTTTTACACTTTCCACGAAAAGGATACGTTTAAATATTCTTAAATAATAATTGTCTCACTTCGAACTTCAAGTTTTATCTCTGATTTCTTTATGATCTTTCTTATAATCTTAAAATGTTACATTTATTCGTATATCTAAAGATCTTGTTACCATATCGCAGCCGATTAGCTCGCTACCACTCGCGACAAAGGATTGCTTGTCGCGAATAATACCAATTACCAGGTCTCACCATGAGGATGGAATCAGAGTTTTTTTTATCTCCCCCTACATAGATTATACAATCAACGAGTTTAATACTAAGTAAGTACGAAACTATGGAGATCAAAGTAAAGAAACATGGATTTTTTAAAAATTTGCCCTAGGATAAATTTATCTTGCACAACCACTAACAAAATTTTCTAAACTTACGATGACCCCTCACAGGGGATATCCGAGTGCAAAGAGTTAATAATTAATTTATCTATTATCAGAAATTAATTTTTAGTTATTACAACCAGTAGATAGAAAATTATAGACAAATTTCTCACAATTGATATCTTTAATCCTAAAATACTTATTCTGAACCGTAACTGTTATTAATATTTAATCGAATACTAAATGTTGTGTACATTATAGATATTTAATCAATTCCAGAGCAAGAACAAGCCTAGAAACTTTCTCTTTCCGGCATCCCAAGCGTAATTCCCCTTTTTACTTTGCTCCAATTACTTCGAGTACTCCGTGTCTCCCAGGAACCGAGGCCCCCGCCGTCTCGACGTCGAATATATCCTCTCTGTAATAAAAGTACAAGTGTTCCCGTGCAAGAGTGACGGTGTACGATATTACACGGAACGAGAGAGACGAACGGGTTGCATCCGAAATATATCACGGTCGGTTTCTTGTCGGCATTATTATTATACGAGCCTGGCCCAACGTCCTGACGCTGCACAGTTCGCGGGCGTTGCTTTGGTTTCGGCTGCTACGCGATATTCGAAAGCCCCACGACGCGCCGTCGCATTCATTCCCCCGAGAAAGGTTGTCTCGCCCAACACACAGGAGCCTATGCTGGATCCACGGGAAATTCTGGGAGTTTACACCGCGGAAACGGAGCTACAGTCACGACACCCGCGCCTCATCACCCGCGAGCGGAGTCAGGGACTTCGACCTACCACGCTCCCGTGGATACGAGCCAATTTCGTTCCTCCGTCTTTGTAACAAGGTGGAATGTTCATCGCCTGCAGTCACGTACCCGCGACCTCGATGCATCGGAATGAATGCACGTTTTGCCACCGAAGGATTCACTTATCCGCCTACGAGCGACGCCAAAGGCACTCTTGCTTCGACAACGGGAGGAGCCTCGAGATGGTATGAATTTGAATCGACGCGTTAAGCGCTGCATCGTGTTGAAACATTTTGCAATACTGTACGAATACTGGACGATTGCCACGAGAATGGCGCAGATCGCACAGGCGGCGCTAGTGCCGCGCTCCTTATAACTTCCACAGCTATTCATTTGAAAAGACAGTAACATTCACGCGTTTATAGATCAACTCGACGAGTCATACTTTTTCCAATGTGTAGTTCTCGAATGAGTTCTACTTGAACTCTTGTTGCCACAAACCTTGGTTATCCAAGCTCACTTTTATTAATCATTCTCCGTTTCGCAACCAGTCATCGAGGATTACACGCAACTAAAGGCGTATTCTCGTTGCAATTCGTTCCAAGGTGACTTACAAAGACACTCGTTTCTAGTTACGGACTCAATATGAACGAATGATCGGTCACAGGCGCGGCGATGTGTTTCCTCATCGACGTTGTTACACCTCTCGCGCGGGAAAACGTTACGGTTTATCGCGACATGCGCGACGAACATGCACAGCGGAATAAATACTGTTTCAATAGGAATTCATCTTCGGTTGCATCAGCCATTACTGCACGGGTCAGTAAGTAAGTATCAGCGGAGGAACGTATTGCTTTCGTGCCAAGAATACCGATGACGTTCCCGTTTACCATCGAACTCTCTCAATTCATATCATCGATCGTTCCCTTCTATTTCACGGGACGACTAATCGACAAAGTGTCGCGAGCTGGCGCACCGATACCTGTCCCGTAATTAATTTACGCCTCGTGGTTAATTTAGCTGCCGCGGCATGATATTCCAACGTTTGTTCGAAATTCGTGCTGGAAAACTTTGAAACCGTCGAACTAACGCAAATTGGTCCAGGGATTCTCAATAGTGAGCCATAATGGCCACTTTATAAGCTATGGCTGTACTTCGTGGGGGACCACGAAGATTCATAGTGCAAGGTATAAAAGAGGCACGATCTACAGTCAGTCTCATAAATATTCGTACTTTCTACGTCTATTAAATGAGTTTGTCTAAATTAAATAATAAGATTGATGTTTTCAGAGAAATGTTTTATTATAAATATGTACGTGGAAAAATAATATACATGTCGAATTGAGTAACGTACTCCTTTTTGAAATCGGTCAAATAAACTTTACACTTATAATAGAAATCACTGTGGAAAGATGCCACAAGTCAGAAAGGATTGAGAGAAGCACTGCGCTGTATGACATCAGCGCTGAAAAATCGGCTTCGAACATTCCCGTAATTACGCAGTTGATTGTTTCAATTCAGCGAACCCAGAGGAGTAACTGCCCGCGACGTGATTAACATCGCGAAGGGTTAATAAACATCCATACGAAACGACTAATAATATCCAAACCACATCAAAGTTGGTTGCAGACGCATGCGAAATGCCAGAAGGGAAATTCGCTACGCTGGATTCTAGCCGCAGGTACGACCAACGCCTCTTTAATTCTCCGTATTTTCCGTCAGCCGTGACGGAAGAAAAGAGACAACAAGGAAGAACGAAAACTGACTCTTATTCCGTTAATATTCACGCGGTAGGTGCACGCTTCCGAGCTTTGTGCAAGGTTCCCGCATGCAGAGGTTACTGGCGCAACCAGAAATTTCAAATAGAGAAGATTGGGGCGAAGATGAAAAAGATTATGTCCAACATATCTCAAATTCAGCAAATGTGAAGCTGAGAATGTTTGGATCTTCTGATAATTACTCGAAGCACATACTTTTAGTGAGAAATTCATATTTTATCGAGGGATGTACAAAGGGTAGTAGCGTGGCTTATTTTCTATTGAACTGAATACGATAAGCTTCATGATTTATTAATTTACGTTTTCTTCTTTTCTGTTGCAGGTAAACTAAGAGCAATGTTACTGACTGGTACTGTAAGTAGAGTTTTAACAAACAGCCCTATAATAGATCAATTCTATTAAATCGCACAAAATAAACAGAGTACGTTCCTTTTTTTCTGTATAACTCTCTTTTACGTAACACAAACAAGAGTATACATTTATCGGCGTAGTTATTTTCACTGTAAATTTTCGTTTAAAATGCATGAAAAACATTGTTTCTACAAACCAAATTCTGCGCTAACAAATACAGCATAAAAAATGATAGAGGAGTTGAAATTTCCAAAATATTGCCTTAACAGATACTAGATAGTTGATTTTTGGGAGGCTGCTATCCTTCGAAATCCATGGAAGGAGCATATATAGCTGGTATAGTGAAAACAATTCAAATTGCTCGAAGCTGTGGTGTATTGAAAATGGCGCATGGGGCACGAGGGTGGGGATTTAAAAAAGTTCTACAAAACTTGTTATCCAATCCAGAAGATTTTATTTCTCGTTGTAACAGCATGAAACTCGGTTGTCCATGCTCGATATTTGCCAATGGACCAGTTCACTCCACGAAACGTCACACATGAATCGTCGAACGCGATATTTATTACAGCTAAATAATTTATTTGGTCCCGTGATGATCGCCGTGGACGTAGTTTCGCAGAAATATTAATACCGTCGCTCTGTTCGAATCAGTGGTGCACAAAGTTCAGGCTAGTTTGTCCTGTTTGGAAAATAAAGTTGAAAACAAATTTAAATATCCACCCGATGGCAATGTAATTTGTAATTCATATTCAGATACCGCTTTTAAATTATTTTTGCAGAGTATTCATGTAATATAAAAAATAATCATAATATAGTTGTAAAATCTTGCAAAATGTTTCATCTGGTAGAGTTATAAATATTTTCTTTCACCGAGGAGATTTTAGAAACCTAGTGATTGTAACGTTGTTCATGAATGTTATTTTCTTAGAAATTATAATTCACAGTTATATATTTTATAAAAAATATTAGCTTCTATGACCTACGTTTACGCCATATTGAATAAATGTATATTCGATAAAAATTCCAAGAATTAGTGGATTGCAAATACCTGTATTTCATTTTGTTTTTTAAATACTTGCTGGCAGTTTAAATATGAAATTATTTTATTTCATTTTTGGCTAGATAAAGAAAAAGGTTGAGCATCACTGGTTTAAACCGTGATGTTGGAATTACGCCGCGGGCATTATTTTTCACGATCAAGGAACACGAACGTGAAACTGATCTTGTGCCCGTCCCTCTCGCCGATAGATGCTTCTGGTTTGTTCGAAGTAACAGCGCCGAAATTAATCGTCGCGACGTTCCGTCCTGTATTTCTCCATTTTTTCCATTTTATCATCGACGACGTGGATATTGAATGACATCGAACGTCCGGGTTTACTATGCGTAACCGTGTGTTTATTTTTATATTTACGGTCCTTCTAGTTGAACCAAGCCAAACCGTAAATAATGTGTTTTTATCCCAGAAAAAAGCAGGAACCCATGGCACGCGGAAAATAAGCGAATGAATTAGAGGAGAGTTCTTTACAAGCGTGGCACGTTAACGATAGGAACGTTTGAAGGGATATTATGCAGTGGAAGTGAGGAGTAGATAGTTGTAACCGGTAGAAATAAAATGAGAATATTTTTACGCAAAAAAAAAATAAACAAATCGCGTCGAATAAAGTTTGTGCAAGCGATGCGTTGTTTTCGAGAGCATCAAGTTGGAAAATGCGCGGTGCATCAGTTACGCTAGGTACGCGTGCACGTGCATTCCACTCTATGTTGACAAAAATATTTTTCTATAGCCCTTTGTTTCGGCTTACATTTTGTACACATTCATGACGGCATTGTTGAAAATAAAACAGCCGGTCTTTTTTGCCGGTTCATCAATTTATTTAGATGTTTGGTGATGTGAGCTTTTATTGCGACGTCGAATTTTTGCTTGCAAAATTGGAAGAATTTAAATTGCATGAAATAGTTTTGCAGACAATCGAAATTCAAATATTCGTGTGATTTTATTAGCTCTGCTTAATTGTAGATCTGGATTTTATGCGTGCACCTCGTTCTCCACGCTAAAATTTGGAATCGAGTAATTTACAGTATTTTCAAGTGACGTCGAGAAACTAATTTCTGCGAGAATAGTTTTCAAGGTATTAAATGTTGAAGTTACGAAACCATTATATCCGATTCTTCAAACTATTTAATACCTCCAAAATTCCTTCAAGTAGGACGCTGAAGTATTACAGGAATTAGTTTCTTATCATCATTTCCGGACTTTGAGAACTTGATGGAAAAATTACTGAAAAATAAGCGAAGTTATAAAGCTTGGGCTACCACTGAAGAACTGAAGATAATGTTCCAGAATTACATTTGAATTTTTTCAAAACCACTATAAGTAACGGAAATAGGTCAAAATTCATAATCAATGTAAAATACTAGTTTTATTAAAACAAGCAGATGACTTAAGATTGACAGAATTAGCTTATCTTGATCGTCCCATGACACAAGGGTGAAGGTGGAGAATCACGCTCGTCCAATGGCTGTCCAGCAAAGTACAATATCTAGGAGGGGAACGGCAGGACGGTTTAGATATCGATTTGCAATTTCGCCGACAATTACACGAGGCGCAGAATATGTTCGTATAGATTAGATCAGATTAAATGAATATTTACGAGGTCCTCGTAGCGAGCGCCAGCCAGAGCCGACTGCGTGCGTGTAATCTGCCTTGCAAACAGCAGCTCGTACTTCCCGAGCAACGCCTGTTATTACGCATCGTCCTCGAACGGAGACCCGCGTTTCTTATGCCCACGACAGTCCCTCCTGGTTAGAAATTGCCGGAAATGGAATACAGCGATGTCCTGTGAGTTGCTACTCCTAGGTAGCAGCTTTAGAGGCAGCTTTAACTACATTTGATCGCTCGATTCTGTACGCTGCGAATCGAAAGCGTTCTTTCTCTATCCATTGATATCGATCGTTCCTTACCGACGAGGAGATTAGATCCTTATTGGCAAAATAACCAGTTAAGTGCGTTCGACGTGTATACTCGACATTGCTTGATTTTAATTCCTCACTCTGTGGTGATCTTTTCAAATTAAATTCCGCAGTTAGCAGGTTAAAGGTTTCTCAAAAGGTGTATATTATTTTGTGAGTAATCCTAATGTAACGTATACACTTCATCAAACGCTTTGGATCGTTTTGTTGCGTGGATGACGCATGTTAGTCGCGCGCGTTATACATAGTGACCGCTGTAATGGATTTTAGCCGTCGTACCCCTCGCACGACCGTATAGTTTCGCGCATGTACCAAACTAATCTGCAATAAATTTTCGAAGCTCCGCCATTACACCATTTACGACCAGAAGGGGGAAGATTTTGCCGAAGAACTTTTGATTGCCATAAAATACGTTACACCAGCTCTTCAGCTTCCAGGCTGTTCCTCTGCGCTTGACATATCTCTCACAAAGTAGAGGACAGGTAAACAGACGATATTGGCGAAACGTTTTGACGACAGAGGAGACGAGTAGGGGGATTTTCAATTTTATCTTCTAAATGATGCCTCGATAAACTCTTTTATTGGCCAACCGAGACCCAGGAGAGACAAGAAATAGGTTCGTTGTAATACCGTGCGCGGGAATAGTATATCCCTTCGTCTTTGCCTTCTTTTCTTGTTACTCCCCGAGGAATACAGTCGGATAGCAACTCGATAATTAGATAGACCCGTGAAAGCTTCTTTTAATCCTGAAATAATGGCTTCCGATGCCACCCCCTCAACCACGACGCACATCCGTAAAACCATCCAGTAATTGTTTCGCCTCGAAACTGCCACTATCCCTATTCCGTGTGGAATGTTAGTTTTTAACCGAGCATTGTAGCACGCAAAGTTTCAGACTTCATCCTTTAATAACCATAAGTCTGGTGAGCACATATTAACTAGTGTAAAGTGGGACAAGCTTGTTCTTAAAGGCAGAGTTTGAATCGGTATTACAAAGGATATGTCACAATAACATCAAAAGAGATATCGTTATGATACCGAAACCTCTACATATAACGGCATTCGGTCTCTGCTTAAAAGAATACATTCGGAAATCAACACACTAGAACATAAGAAAAAAGCTTCTACATTCTTGCCCTAAGAAAGTATTACACGAATCTTCCCCAAGAAAATCCTCCCTTCTCGTTCGTGGAAACCACGAAACAAATCCGAACGCTTCCGTACCATCAAACTTGTCCCCTCGTTTAATGCCAACCGAGAAATATCGTGACCGAATAAGGCCGCGGGGAGAATAAGCAACTAGGGGAATCCCTTGTAACCGAAACGCGACGAACTTCAAGGCGGAACGAGAGGTTCGTGCCTCAATTAAAATTTACTTTCCGGCCAGTCGCGGTACCGCGGGCACGTTTACCTGCGTGACTAGCCTCACTGATATCTAATGTCAATCCGGAGTGTTGTTTAGAATATCGTGCAGACACGCTCGTCGTTGGCACGAGTGTGCAGCACACGAGGCAGACAATGAGTGCGCCGGGAACATGCAGTGTCCGTGTGTACAGTCGCGCTGGTAAGTTAGTTAACGTGTCGTTAAAATGCTTTATTCGTTATTGAATATTTTTACATTTACTTTTATTTTGTGTATGAATTATTGTAAATAATTACTTCGGGTAAAAAATATTCTGTGCTCGAATGATACATGTTATCATTTCATCCTTCGAATTTTCCTTTCTACTCATGATTTAATATATCTCATAATAATAATACATATTTTATGTATGAATGCATACGTATTTTTCATGAGAAAAATACAGCGGATACATAGAAAATTCTTGAAAAGGTGTCCCAGGCCGACATACTTATCGACGCGACTGTATAGCGCATGCATGAACGAGAGATCGCATTTTACAAGAGCACCTGTGTACCACACGGGAACGTGATTTGTACAGAGGCCAGGAGGATCGATCGTCGTGCGGGCTCGTTTTCAAGGATTTCCTCGATTGGTATTCCAACGATTTTTATCCACTCGTGCTAACCGATCTGATCCATTCCAGCAGCGCCCCGGCCGCAAATTAGCATTTTACGAGCCGCCGCCATCGGGGGGACAATGGAGGCTCGCGTTAAATTCGCTGGAAGAAAGGTGGAGAGCCGGAGAATCCATTATCCGGATTGAGGAGAGCCTGATACTGCCGCCTGTTTTATGCAAAACAAGACGTAAAGCGCCGGATGCAAATGTCAGGATTCGGATTCCATCTGAAACGCGACCGATGGCCGGCCACAGGTTCCTCCGCGTCATTCGAGAGATTATTTTTATCATGTCCTGTGTGAAATTAAACGAATAACCCAGCTCTTCATCGCTCCTCGTACCGCATCGCTATTGATTTTAATGATTTTGTCTCGATCGATGGAAGAATAGTGCATGCATTGCGAGAAGTAATGTCCGTTTTAGTTTCGAACAGGATTATCTTTGCTGTAGTCGACTAAAGGAACTGGTTAATTGTTTTCTGGCTTGATGAATCATGGGTGAAATTAAATCAATTTATTAATCATTGCTTGTTAGCTACTAGGAGATTGCTTGGTAGATATTATAATATTGACAAATTTCTCACGATTAATGTCTCGAATGAATACTTATTCCAAACCTTAATTATTATTAATGTTTAATCGAACACTTAACTTTAATATCGAACTACATTTTCGATTCAACTTTTTACATAAAATCATCCTCTACTCGCTTGTACTGCCAATTACGGGGCTTCCTGTATATAAATATATTTACATAAAAATTGTATTTATGTTACACTATTTATCATAGATAGCAATGCTATCACAGATGCAATATTCTACTCTACATTTTTACCTCCTGTTTATACAACACATCACTTCTCCCCAGATTCGAAATTTGTATCTATATAAGAATGTTCCCTATCTCCTCCGCAAAAGTCACATCGGTCCATCGACGTGGGCGTCGGAGAGGTTGAATACCCCTCGACGATTCACCGTGACGACGTTTCCGGTCAGTCTAGCGATAGATCGAAGCAATCGCCTTGAAAATCCCCTACGATCGAGGCGATGCTTCGACTTGCTCCAATCTTTCCCCGCGCACCATAAATTCGCTCTCATGGAAATACGTAGGAGATGCGGGCAACGAAGTATCGAGGGCTTCGCGCGATCATTCGAGCATGCCAAATTTTCATCGAGCCCGCTAAAACGAGGGGATCGAACGACGCGAGGCGACGAACGATTCGTTTCTCTCTTCGAACTCCCATTCGATAGTTCCGTGGCGCTCGGGCAACTGCGAATTTTATGGGGGTACGCGCGACTGTGTCCGCGTTCCCGTCCGTGTGCGTATCATTCGTAGCGAATTAACGAGATATGAGCACCGTAGGAAGTGAGGGTGGAAAAAAGAGGAACGAGTTGCGAAATGCCCTCAGCGAAATGAATTTCGCGTGGAAACACGACTATCTCCGCCTCCGCGACTCTTTTTCACGTCTCTTCGTGTTTACGCTCGCCGAAGCAACAAGCCGATATTGCCTCATCGAGTGCCGATACCGAGCTCGGGGTTATTAAATAAGCGCTTCGAGAACTGGTAGCCTGTTGCGAACATTTTTGATGCTGAAACGTGTGGAACAATGGAAGGAAGAATGGTAATGCCCCCGTTGGTTAATAGACCCTCTCGTGACTTTCTTATTTATAATTAATCAGTTAGCTGTAGCACCCTCTTTTGAGAGCGCGCACTCGTCAATCACAGAGTAAATGTCGCTGTTAAAATATTAGAGGGTCCGTCTCCTGGTGTTGTTGATGACAATAGACTTCATCAAAAAGAAAGGACCCAAAAGCAAAACTCCTTACAACTGCTTGAAACTAAAGTTAGATCGAGGACTCTAAGTATACTTGCCTTGACGAATATAACAATGGAGAGGGCTTGTCTTTCCATTCTTTTTTCTGATCGGCTAATAGAGGGTTCGTCAGAAAAAGAACCCCTAACAGTGGTACTGATACTAATGATCAGATATTAGGCGCCCGTTTGTCGTTTTACAAACCCACCACCTTCGAGTGGGGTCAGGTATGGTTATCATGTCGAGGTACTGGCCCACGGAAAATATATTTGGCAAAATATTCCAAACATCTTGAAATTTGAGAATATGTTTCAGTTTTCACTAAAATTGCAATTTAAATAGACAATGGTCACTACTTTTTATGTATAACGAGTATACTCGTCAAACACAGCTGACTGGTTAAGTACGACCACAAATGGCGTCGTATAAACGAGAAGGAAGAAAGCTGGGGGTTATACTATAACTGGCAATATTCGAACATGTTTGCACACTTAAAGAGGGAACAAGAACCAAAGCTATTCATCTCGTATATGAAGTAAGGATGATCTCCTCGGACAGTGCCTAGGATATCGCCAAAATAATATCGAGAGTCGTTTGAAAGACAGCTTCTAAGTTTTTATTCGATGGGGCAAAAACCGTCCATAACGCCGCATATATTGCTGCCTGCACTTTTAATGAAGGCTTCTGCAATCTACTGCAGATTATGGACCTGACGGGTATAATTATTGGTCTGAATACTGCTGACGTTGCTCCAGACATTAACGAAGCACGTATATACATTGCTAAAGACCGAGCGCAAAACTGCTACAATGGACGTCAGAGTAGCTCAATTCTGTTTTTTTCTAATTATATTTATATGTGCGATCATGAAAACGTGAAATGTGAAATTAATTCAAGGTAGAAAGCTTTTTTCTACCACTGATTACTTCAACCCAGAAAAGATTTTTAAATGTACTTTTATAATCTATTCAAATATTCCAAATCCGAAACAGTTGATTTCAGCGAAAATCAGTCCATATTTCTTTGTGATTCTTTTTTTACCATATTCTTTTGTATTTTTCGCATTTTTCAAGTTTTTTTATATGTTTGCGAGACAAATTCAATCTTCCAAACTTGCATCAAAGTCGCCTTTATTTTAATATAAATCTTGCAAACATGTTTCACGTGATTTACATTTCTCTTCGAGTGCGATTTCAGCTACTTTTCTCACGTGTCGCTTTTCAGCAGCGATTTTAAGACAAAGCTTTTTACTCCGAGTCCTTCGCGATCAATCATTAACAGATATTGACCAGCATAATAAAGCTCTCGTCGCTCCATAACTTATTCTATCCCCCGGAGTCGGAAATGAATGAAGAAAAAACGATCTCGCAGAAAAGCGACAACCAAGGGAACGGCAAAAAAATTTCAACGAGCTCGCGAAGGTAAAATCTCGAATAACGTTCGCCTCTTAATAAAACAAAGGAAGATTTATCTTTGGAAAACAGTGACCGCGAGGTCGGGTAAATCTAGATTTTTTTCGAAAATAACGATATTGTTGTTTTAAGAGCCATTCAGTGTGGCCGTATCAATGATTGAAGCTGTGAAATCACAGTGTTCGATGGCACCGGAATTCGCGAGTCTGTTGATACCGTGTGCCAGAAAATATTATGAATTTTAATCATTTTCAATCCTGTTTATCTTTAAACCGTCCATTGAAACGAAATATGTGTGTTAATATCTTGGTGGAAGAGCTCTTTCCGCCTGGATTATGAAAATTCATCTTGTTTTTGGTCGCGCTTTGATCGATTCGACAGTTTTTAGAATCACTCGCTGGGGAATTAAAGTATTTACGCTTTGATGTCATTAATAACAAGAATATGAGTTTATACATTCGTGTGAACGATGTTCATGTATTCAGATAAAATACACGTTTTATTTAGGAACGGTTTCCAGAAAGTAATAAAATTATTGGACCTGCAAAGTGGAGGAAAAAGTACATGCTATTAAAAGACTGAAATTTCAAATGCAAAATACAATTTCGTAAATTCAATATGTTTTCATGTACAGTGTGACATTTCGAAATATCCACCAATCATACCGTTAACGCGCCTCAATTCGGCCTTATATTATGATAATTACAGTCGAAAATCTATACATATAGGACCTTAATTTCCCATCTGTTTGGAATTTATATTAATCGTTCGCGTCGTTCCGCTTGATATACGTTTAATGGTCCACGCTACAGTAACAATAGTCCGGAAGCCATGGATTATCGAATAAACCGATGATAGTAACGATTAAGAAGCAAATTGCTCATTAAGGCGCAGCTGTGTGCAATTGCTGTATTGAATACCCGAGTCTGCGTGCATAGATATCAATACGTAGGTACTCTATGCAGAGGTTGCAAGGAATTATAAACACCTAGGTGAGAAAGACTCAAACAAGGAACATAATCTAATTCTAACACGTTAATTTTTTTTGTGGAACTTTGCAAGGTTCATAATATTTTGTATTCAAACAGTGACATATTCCATTTTTACATTATTCTAACATAATTCAAACTTAAATTGATATTTGATGACTCGTCATGATAACGATGATAGAAGCGGATATATATATATATATATACATATACGGCAAAAGAAATAGGAATGGGCTGGTATCGGAGGTGTGGGTATCTGAGAGACATACAAGGTATCCCAGCCTAAGTAATACGGAGCTCTAACTCCAAAACTATCGGCCGAATGCAAAATTTCAAATATGGAAATTGCATGGTAAAATGGGGCTCATGTTTCAGCGAGAAGGAATTTTTGTTAACTTTGTTATTTAACGAGATATGATGGTCAAGTTTCGTTTTTCAAATGGAACTATATATATATATTTTTTATCCCATGCGATAGTACTTTTCAAGACGAATTCATTAAGCTTTAATATATTTACCCGATTTTTATTAGATTTCAAGCTATAACGCTTCAAAGTTTGATCATTTTCAAGGAGAAAACTCGGTTCGGTCCCATTGATGCAGTAAGCACCATGCGGTTCTTGAAATCGATACGGAGGGTGTCGTTTGAGATTCTAGGCCCAACGAAGGAAAATGGGAAGAATCGCAATATTCTGGGGTTGTTTCAAATCATCCCCCGAACCACCCCTTTCAAGGACCTCCAACAGTTTTGGGACACCCTGTATATAGTGAATATTCTGTAACATACTAATACATATATTGCTTATTATACCACATTCTATATGTATATATCTACATATATACTTTACATATTCTGCATATTTTTCGTGCATAAATGTCGTATGCATGTTAAATATTTATTGTGCATGAACTTCCGCAGTCTATTGATGAGTAACAAGAAACACTTCCAATAGTAAGGACTTTCCAACGTGGAAGGTTCCTTCGACGACCTCTCCAGCACTCTACAGACATCGGATACTATCGTATTTCCGATTTTGTATCGCAATTGGATATTTCTTGGAGGGCACCAATTGATAACAGAGTGGGATTGTTGAAAACCGATGTTCGCAAATTGGGGAAGCAAAGTGTAATGATTTTTAAAGCCGTTGGAATACGTTTCGAAGGCAACGCTAGTAACGGAATCACGCACTTGAAGTCCGCAATCGTTGATAATTTGAACGGATTTCGATTCATGTATGAACAATATGGATGATGACGAAGCCATCAGGACTTCATAGTCTGTTGTATTGGTTATTCCTGGACGACTATTACACAGCAGTATTCTACATACACTGTTTATTATTCTTACCGCAGTATTTTAAAGAAAACTCAAATCCAACAAAATGTTTACTTAAAACCCTCCTATTTTCACGTGAACTACATTTCATTTCAATTTCACTAAAATTCCTACTATGTAGATCGCAAAAAATGATCGATTTGGTGTGGATTGGCTCACCTTTGATTTGTAATTGTGCCTCGAGTGCATTATATCATGTTCTTTCTTTATTTTTCAAATCAAATGAAACGATAATCGCATGCATGAATTCCCTTGCGGTGCATAAATATGCATTATCGAAGTAACAACGCGGTAGCATAATGAAACCGAACACAAAGTTCGCCCCGGAAGAACGGGTCTCTCTGGGGCACCGATTATCCGACATGAAAGTCCAATGAGGATGGAGGCGCAGCTATTCCTCGAGTTAAATGTACTATAAGTAATGCATCTCCGAGGGAACGCGTATACCGGAAAAGGATTACTTCCACTTCCTATTCCCTGGATTTTCTTCGTCGATCCAAGTCAGCGCTAGCTTTTAGACTTAGACGAATAGTGTGGAGTTAAGATAAAGTTGCCCAAACCGTATCAATCACTTAAATAGTATCTCTTCATTTTCATTCCTATTACCGAATGCAATCAGCATCCAGTGGTGAAATCGTGTTCGTTGCTAAATCTTTCCAAATCAAATAATTGACGACAGAAATAATTGGTACAACAATGAAAATTAATTGTACGAATAATGAACATTGCAGAGAAATTGATTTTTAATGGTAAACGTTGTTTAATAAATTAAATTGTCGTTCTCACATCTAAAGAGATCTATACCTATACTAATATTATAAAGGGGTAAAGTTTGTTTGTTTGTATGTAGGGGATAATCTCCGAAACTACTGAACTGATTTAAACAATTTTTCAGTAATACATGAAGGATGAGTGTAGTGGTGTTAGAGTGCATGCGGCGTGAATGGAAAGACTGCAGCATGTAAGAATGTGGAAATGTCCTAATGTTTTAGATTATAAAACATAAGAGGCGCGGACAGGTCGTCAAGGAACAATCGGAAGACGACAGTCAGTCGATCGCGAGCAACCGAGAAGCATCGTTATTTTTATCCCTTATTTTAATTAAATATTTGTTCGTTCTGTTCAATACTGACTTTATTCACCTCCCCTCATCCTCACTAAAAATAGAATCCCACATATATAGAAAGCTACACTATCCCTAAGTCAGCTACGCGATATATCCAGCTTTTATGTTTAAACCATAATAACGTTTTTTATGTTAAAAATTAATTGAAAATTATAAGGCGAATTTTAAGGGAACTTATTAGGTATAATATATTAATATTATATGCGGGACGCAGCTAGTCGCTAATATATTTAAAGAATTAATTTGTTCTTGTTGAATCGATTCAAATTTAGTGTCTATTTCCACTATTAATTTGCGTGAAAGCCAATCCTAAATAGGAAGCACAGAACGAAATACCTTAAGCTTTTGGCAACTCTCCCTCGGGGGCGAGGTATCCAGCGATGATATTGGAACAAAACATGGTGGAACAATGCCATTAGGTTCAAAGAGCGGAAACGTATGCGATATCTCGTCCGGTTTCAGACTCCATTATTTCCAAGAGTTATTGCCGTGGCGCGTAAAAAGTTCTTACATTTCCTTCTTTAATGGAGCCCATTGATTCAAGTTTGAACTCGCCTGTGCCTGCGCGGACGTCCTGGGAAAAGAATTCCTGTGGAAGCGAAGCGTTTCCGGACTTCGGAAGTGACACATAATTCAACGTTTGTGATCGTAATTTATAACGCAGGGAGTCATAAATGATGATTATAACCTACCCCCTGAAAGAATTGGGTTTTTTGACAAATCCTCCCATTTGGAATTACATTATGTAAAATCCTGCTCTGTATTTTTCAACCCTTCTTCGCATGATGTAAAAATACACTCTGCGGAAACAGTATTGATTGATAATGGTCCAAATCACTCGAAGTTCTAGAAAAGTATTTTATATTCTCATTTTTAAGTATTTTATAGACATTTTCATTGGAATAAGATTTATGCCAATTTCTGAATCAAATTTTATGTATCTTTGAAGCATTTACATCGATCACCACAATACACTTATTTCGTTCAAAAATGGACTACAGTACACGTATTAAAGTCGATTACGGTTTGATATTTTTTGAAATGATTGCCTGGACGAGGAGCAGGTCTCTTATCGCGAGTGTCACAATAATAAATGGTTCCTCTCCTTCCGCTTGGGATTTTACGATTGGAACGCACCAACCAATCTTTATATTTTCCTCGAAAATGTGGGAAATATACGAAGAGGTCTAAACCAATCGTTATTCTTTATTACTGTCGAGTAACCGTCTCAGGTTTTGATGTCTGGAAATAATATCCAGGATTGGGCTTTTCTCAAGTGTTTCTTTTTTAACAAGAATCGAAACATAATAAAGAAGGTTCGAAATAATTCAGGGTCACAATAATATTATTGAAGTATTATTATTTTTGTCATTCGGCGTTCCATATCAATGGCTCTAAAATAAATTGGGTCCGAGAAGGGTTAACCCATTCACTGCCAGGCAAATTTAAAGCGTTTTGCCTTAGGCGCCATGATTTAACACAGATGTGTAACCTAGGTTATTATTTTGATAATAAGAAGTGATATTAAATCTGTTGTTTTAAAAAGAAAATTTACGATCTACTTTTTCAATAACTCGTGACTCAAGAGGCACGAAACCTTGCCTTTGAGTATTTGCAATCAGCTTGAACTACGAGACATCTCTTAGTTGGCAGTGAATGGGTTAAATGGTACGACTTTGGTAACTATCTCCTATATCTCGAGAGAAAATAGAAGGAACATAATCGTCGAAGAAGGTAAGAACATTTCCAGCGGCTATTAGTTGCGAGATATATTCCTGGTAAGCGATTCGATTTCTAAGGTCCCTTATCTTGAAAAGCGACACGCGCTAGGTGAATTTTACGTTCGACGTTACACCTGGTGGATCACATTTACCACGTCTCTACGGTCGCAACCGGAAGTAAGTGGAACTGTCAAGAATCGCATCGATTCAGCTCGGAAATGCGATTCCGACGAAATCGTTCCCGATCGTTAGTACTTTTCCTGGGGATTTAAACCGTTCTCCCCCTTAAGCTTTATTGAAATTGCGCCATCAACCCTTCACACGTACGAGGGGCGGCGTACGTTTGTTATAGCGCTGGAAACACAGGCATTATGGCATTATCCTGTTAGCCATAATATGCTAAAATACATTCGCAGGCAGTTGCGAAAGTGTTTTTATTGAGCCGATTTCTTTCTACGTACATTCATTAAGTTATTTAACAAAAAAAATCCACTTTCTCCTAATCTCCAACTTGTCTTTACCCCTTGATAAAATGCGTCACTAGTCAGAAAAAAGGGGGAATTCAAAGTAGTCTTACGTCTTCCTTGTCCCTGGTAGAATGGTTTTATTTTTTATTTCTACTAGTCGTCGAGTGATTTATTAGTTGGAATAAAATTCCTGGCGGGGACACGAAGAAGGGACGCTTCTTGAAAAAGCGCGTTTAGCATCCGTAGAACGGGAGCAGGCCTGTCAAGCTGCGCTTACGAGCGGCGATGTACGACCTCTATTGGATTCTGCTTGTGCAATAACGCAAAGTCGCAGGAATATTTCTCGTTCTAGTTGACGCGTGATAGAATCGGGCGAAATGAAAAATTTGCGGCCTGCGCACAATATTGCGACGGCGGTGTGTCCTTCCGTTCGTTCGAAACGCGTTTCCGAACGCGACAAAAGCGTCGACGCGCAGGCGACGAGATGGAAAGTTAATTGCACGTGAAACGGAGCACTGAGGCAACAGGACGGTTCGATCAGAGTTGAGCAAATTTTTTATCTACCAGTTAAACAAACCTTACTCTTCTTAATTATTCGGAATTTTTCTTTAAACAAGAAACTGTCGTTCCGAAACCCACTCGTAATTAAACGGCCGCACAAAGGTGTGCTAATTATTAGCACAAAAGAATTGATAAAATTCGTTTCTTGTTACCGCTCGTGAAAGTTACTTATTCATTTACTTAATACAGAGGCAGCTCATGCTAACGTGGTCGTTCAAATTTTAGAAATTCAGATACATTCGCGAGATAAGTAATTAAGATACGTTTAACGGGTATACTCTCGCGAAATAAATTATTTCACGCGGCAAGAACAAGATGCTCCGCGATAGGTTTGCGATATCGTTTCGTAATTCTGGAAATTTCAATGCCAATTTATCCGCTGAAATGAATTTACTCGCGGGCTTCGAAGTTTTATAAATAGGAGAAGAAGAAGAAAACAATTTTGTTGCTTCCATGTTTCGCGTAGGTTTCCTCTCCGCAGTTTTAATTCTTTTGCCTCCAATTTCCAGGGAGCCTCGAAAGTAGTCCAATTTTTGTTTCGACCAAGTTTTCGTCGTAACGGGAAACAAAGTAGGACTACTCCCCGAAACGCATCCCATCGTAGTTCAAGGAAATTTCTTGACTTCAAGAGTTCTCCTTTTTTCCCGTAAACGAAGCCGTTTGTCTCGTTAAATTATTTAGCAAGCTATTCAATTAACTAAGCAAGGTAAATTCCATGTGTAATATATGTTGAAATTAGGTAAACATTTTGCATAAAACGTTTCACATTAAATATTCATCCTCCAGCGTGTTCCATTAGTGTCAAATTATTTGTGATATTGCTTCACAGATGTTCCTAATGGAAATTCGTTATTTTAAAATAATTAATTATTTGCTCCGTGTTATTCGCATTGGAATCACAGCGTAAGTTTTACCAACGTGTACAAGTGAACGTAAACCTAATTCTCTTGAATACTCGCAATTATTCAATGAATCTGAATTTCCTTATGAAAATAGCAGAGTATAAATGCACCGGAGTATTCGAAACTTACGCTGTAAGGGACGGCGTAACGTGACTTCCTCCGGACGAATTAAACAGGAAAGATGAATGCACAGGGAAGCCATTACGAGAGCAGAATCGACGAACTGGGATTGCTCTGTGATAACATTGAGGTAACCTAATTACGAGTGCTGTGTAATGAGAAAGAGCTCGGTGATGAAATCGATACGATGAAATTCTCATCGAACGCATTAAAGATTGAAAAAAAGGAGAATTTTCTCGAATAATGGAGTAGCGTGTTAACCGTTATTTATCCATTCATCTTTTAACCATCTATTTACCAATGAAGTGAAGTTTTTCTTCTTCATTCGTTTTCTTTTTTAGTCGTGTGTGCAATGTATTATCCATCAAAAGTCATAGCAAATTTGTCTAGAATCATATATTTTCCAAGCCCATTGTTGTAATACAAAGAGAAGGAAATCGATAGTTCCCGCAAGATTTCAAATTTCAGTCCAGCAGTTTATGGAAGACGTTGACGCCCATACTCTCAGAGAATGCAAAGAGAAAGCAATAGATTTTTGTCGAGCCCCTGGAGCGGAAGACACATTTAACCGCAGAACGTAGACAGACAAAAAGCAAAGCAGTCCTTATTACCATTGGTAACTCGACGATCAGTAATGTAATTCAGGCGCATTGAAGCGTCCTACGACGCAGTAACGTTACCATACAAATAACCGTGTGGCTAGAAGAGCTTTAGCACGCCATTCGAGGTCTCGTCCGCGACAACTTCTGCGAGGGTCGCTCTACGTCGATGGTCTTCGTCTCCTTTCTCAGGATTCCACCATCGTTTCGAGGTAAACGTTAATGGGGAGACGTTACGAGCCGCCTTAAGAAGCTCCTCTGTGTCTTTGCCCTCACACCATTTTCTACAGTTTTTACAACAGGTGCTACGTAGCATGACTAAATAGAGTCTGCTACAGACCGAGTCTGTGTTAAAGCTATAAAATGTGTTAGAACAATGATATTTTGTTAAGAAGGGCATTAATTGAGATACAGTCGACGATTTGACTGTTAAAAGTTATGCATATTTAACTGGGTAACCATGGAAAAAATGGAAGAATAAATAAATGAATAAATGAATAAATGACTGGCATCACTCGATTCGTTTTTCTGATGAATAAAAACATTTGTAAATTATATTATTCCTTTGCAATGCATCTATCTACAAATAGCCTAGTTGTAAAATGACGAATTTCGAAATGAAAAATTCCGAAGTTTACTCCGAAAATAAAAGTTCGACAGTGGGCCAATAACGAGTTCTTCGACTTTGATTGAAATTTTAACTGCTTTCCGGTATTGGAAATAAAAAAACTTTAAAAATTAATATCACGACTATAGTCGATTAATTCTATCACAGTGCTACGTCACTAATTGAAAGACTAATTAATCGAAAAATGTGAAATATTCTGGGAATTTTTCTTTCTATCCATACGATGGCTTAGTTAAGACGCAAGAAGATTTTTTACTACCCCAAAATCATCACATAATTGATTGAATCGTAAACTAAGAAATTTGAATTTCCATTCAGGAAAATGATGCAACTTTTCCACTCTTATATTTCTCCTTTCGTGACTTACAGTTTGAATACTAGACAGATTCTCTGCATCATAGTTGCTGCGTGTTAGCTAGGACCAGCGTACCGCGGCGTTCTCTCGTTAATTTACCCTGATCGTTACGGTTTACAGGTGTCGAGCGCATTTATTATTACGCCTTGATCCTCCATCACGGTATAACGGTCTTGTAAGTGTAACGCGATTTTCCAGAGCAACGGGTTTACTACAGAGGACTTAACAGACTGCTGGATGCGAATTAGGTAACAATGATGCGTCGTCAAGTTTGTTTGGCGTCCCGAGGCATTAGTTTGCGAGAATGGACTCGCCGTGTAATAACATTTTCACGAGTATACGGCGCCAGTGAAATTTGTATTACGTTAAAAATCGGATCCAGAGGAAAACGGGACGTGAAATGGAAACTGATGGAACGTGACGCCACTCAAAATGGTACACTTTACGGTTGAACTGATTTTTTTGTGTAAAATATGAAAATCGAACCGTGTGAATTTTTCATTGCTAGTTGGTAGATGTAATAGCTAAGCCCTACTTCAGACACGATTTCCGCGCGGTTCTATTGACATTATATCACATGAGAGTTAATATCGGATGCACCCATACTGCCTTTTTCTGTGTTTCTTACTTTTTTGATAGAGCAACCACAAACCTTATTGCTTCTTCGGTTTCCATCTTAGCACCGAGGTAAAACTTTTCCCCTTTCCTGCATATCCGCACAGATTCCGCAGTCTTTGAACAAGCCCTAAAACTTTCATTTCGTATTTCACGTGTTTGGGCGTACACAACACATTAAGTAGAATAATACTGTACGAGATCGCGCCTGGTCAGACACTCAAAGTAGAATGAATTGTGTTGGGTCAGACATTTTAGGGCATTTGCATATTAAGATCTCATCGTGTCATGAAATTGAATTGCCCATTAATTACCGAAGTTACAATTACAAGGAAATCACGGAAAAGTATATTAATTGCAGTGTTCGTAGTCACGAATCCCTGAATTCCTTTCACCTGACAATCACAATCGTTGCTCGTGCGAAACGGATTGCGAGCTGAAGCACGACGAAAATGGGCCATAAAAACGCTCGATTTCTGAAACAACGAAACTCCGCCCTCATCGCACAACGGAATTTACGGGGCGGAACAAGTATCGACGGGGCAAAGCTCTTGCCCAGTGGCGCATATTATCTTGCAGGTTAATGTTCCTCAAACTTCACCTTACCGTAGAATAAAGAAAAATGTATTTAGCGGATTTTTTAAAATAGGATCAATCTCTCTATAACCATTGTTTTTAAAAAGAAATCGGTTAGTGTTAGAACATTTGCTAGAATTCAACCTTTTATTTTACTACAAAAATAAATATACTGAGAATATATGTATAATGTATATAACTGTCATTGCAGAATAAGAAAAGAGAAACTTTAGGATATGGCCTGCCCTCTCAAGTGCCATTGAGGACCCTTCCTATAGTTTCCTAGAGCCTAAACAGATGTGTCAATACTGCAGTGTATACAGCTAGAAATTCTTTCTACCTTTTACTGTCATGAAATGTCATTATTAATGACATTTTAAAAATAAAATCAAAACTTTTAATTAATAAAAGTAGTATTTTATTATTCCATTTTAACGCATTTCCAATAGTTAGAGTCTAGACTTGCTCGCGACTCGTGAACTGCAATTAGCCATCACCGTAATACCTGTCAGAATCTCTCAAAGGTCAAAATCTTTTTCATTAGTTTTCTCTGCATGCTGTTCGCAACATTCTATCCCCTCTCGAGACCCACGGAGTTATAACGCGCCAGTGCTCGCATTGGTGGGCGACCCGACGACTGAAAAGGAAATTAGGAAGAGCGGTGGGGCGCAAGATGAAAGTAATTAAACGAGCATCGTACGACCATTCGCCTGACTGCTAGGACAAAGGATACCCTGGGTGGGTGGAGATACAAGGTGGGACGATACGACTCGTAATCCTCGTGTAACAACGGTCGATCGACGAAACGAAATATCCAATCCTCCATCTTGGCGGAGAGTCGTAAACCACCGACAGAGACTCATAAATTCAGCAACAAATGCAAACTACGGCCAAAGCGAGGCAGAGGGCGAGAGAGGGAGCCAAAGGCGAGGGTAACACGTACTACAGGATCCCACTACGGGTTTCGCGCGGGAATTATTCTCTTCGCGGCCAAGTTTTCGCATTATCGTTACAAAACGCGCGCGATTCACGAGTTGAAGTCGGGTTCGCGTGTTTGTCTCAGCGTCTAACGCTTTTACAGGCGACACGGGGGACACAACAACAGCTGCCAACGAGCGTGGCTAAAAGTTACCACCTCGAAAGAGCGTTCCCAACCTTTCGCCGACCCGCTGACGAACTTTGCCACCCTCTGTACGCTGCGTTCCGCTTTAAACCTACTTCGTCGCGCGGAACTCGGACAATCTGCTATTAAAACCGCGCTACCTGCTACTGATAGAATCTGCGACTTCGACCATTCAAGCCCTTTCGGCTGTGGACTAATTTCCAGTTTCGAGTGGGAAAATTTCAACCGCCCGTTTGCTTAGGAGGTTAGCGATACTATTCAGAATACAGGAGGGCTTAAAAACTCTTTTTCGACTGGTAAATATTTGGGTACTTTTTCTAGTGGTAACTAAACACTCTGTAACGAAATGACTTCGAGTGCAAAGGGCTAAATGTTTAACACTAAATCTATCCCATTTGTACCTATTTCTATCGTAATCAGACAAATGACTAGTCTTAAAGACACTTTTTTAATTGTATGCAAAAATATTTCACGTGATACTAAATCGAATAATGCATGAAACAATTGTATATAATTTATATGTATATTGCATATAAGAACGGTCATTTGACTGGTCGTGGTAGGGTTTTTTTTATTAGAATTAGGATTTTTTTCTATTTTTCCTATACTAATTTTAGCCCAAATTAACTCAAAAATTAAATTACATTAGTACATTAATCTGAAAGGGTTAAATTGGTAAACGCCGTTCGTATAATCACTGTTTTACCATGATAAAAAAAAAGTAATTGTAAATAACGTGAAGTCTAAGAGAACTTCTGCGATAAACCAGAACGTAGATGACCCCAACAGAGATGAAATCGAGCAAGTAACGATTCGTATCTTCTGGCTTCGCGGCGGTCGTTGCGTTTAATTTCCGAGGTGATCGTGACCCTGTTTCCCGTTTTCTCTCTCGTTCTATCTTTCTCTCCCGTTCTATCTTTCTCTCCGTTCGCATCTCTCTCTCTGCTCGTTATGACACTAGGGCAGAACGGTTGATCCACTCGACAGTTCGAGCAACCGCAGCTGCAACGACGCAGCTCGGTATCTCTTCTCTGGGTCGTCGTGGCTGCAACCGCTGCCGTAGCTTACCGCCCTCGTTCATGAGAATTGTATATTTCCATGGAGCACCTGACGCCCGCCGATCGCCTTCGAATTTGCACATCCGTTCATCTTTTATTTTATCTCGACCCCGCCCTACCTTCCGACTTCTCTTATTTCGCTTCTAGGATTCTGCTCGTCGATCTTTTTCTTTTCGACCCCGATTTGCGTAGCAATATTGCGTGCACCTGACTCTCCCAATGACCCCCGTCACAGTAGAGTCGAGTTTTCCCGAGAAAATATAGAAAACTAGAAATTATAAACGGCTGCTCAACTCCTTCCGCGTTGGATTAATTATTACGAGGAATTTTAAAGGAAAGTCTGATATATTTCAGCTAGTAGAACATGTTTCGAGGAGGGAGATATAATAGCGTTATCCTCTGGATAAAACTGAATAAGAAATGTCTAATAAAGTTTTTCCCTACGAGGCTTCGTTATCGAGGAAATCGATGTTGAACATTCTTGAGGTACGTGTGAAACTTGGCTATTGTGTCTGACCATTACTCGCCAGTTCTACTTGGTCCACTGCCTTTAAACGTTGGCCGTGGTACGATACTATCTGGTTTAATTGATTTTAAGTATTAGATGGCAAGGTCAATAGAAAATATGTGATACTATACTGTCTTTAACATTTACAAATATCAATACAAGTAGAAACAGCGGGTAATGGACAGACGCAACAGTAAAAACAAGTTGAACAGCAAGTTAGGCGTTCCTTCGCCTAGATTTAAACCGTGCAATTTGTACCATCCTAACTACAGAAACTCTTCGATGTGTTTCGCTTCCATGTTTGCTCGAGTTCTATTTACGGCGATCGATAACAGAAACGTGAGTTTTTTTATTGTCTTTTTTAACGATCGTTCGTGTTCCTGGGCGTGGTCGGGCTAACATAATTTTCATGACGTCTGTTCTGCAGCAGGGCTAATGTCGAAGAACACAGAGCTCCTTCCAAAGGTAGAGACATAGATTTTTGTGATACTTAAATCTTAGTCGAATGTTAAAAAGGGTTGAAATGTTAACGCAAGGCTTTACCGCAATTTTTGAGGCACTACCAAAGTTATCAGACACCTACATTAAATATATTAAAATACGCAGTAAGCGGGAGATACTATTTCTACTATTTATTATTTGTTTACAACGCACATCCTCTACACTCGTTAAACTCTCTCAAAACTCTATCAAACAGACGTAACTCTCTCTGCGAACTTACCGAATAAACAGAATCCTCGTCATCGCGTACGTGCCCATTTTAATGAACGGTTTTGTCAACTTTCGAATAAAATTTTACCCTTCCAAAGCTGTTAAAGTGGTAGTTCATATTTGCGATGCTTTCTTCCCTTGTTGGTACACGACGAAACGTTTCGAATCTCGAGGCCATTTTTAACGTTGACCTCTGAATACTACGTTCGATCGATACACGGGAATTCCCCGTCGGGGATCGTTCGGTCGAAGAGCGCCACTTACATATTACAATCGAGTCACCGATGATACATAGTTCTCTTTCGGTTTCGCATCAACGTTACAGCCCTTTGGCAAGCTGCCCATCTCCATGGCGTTCCTATAAGTCTCGCGCGAGGAGGAAACTCCGGATCCTCCCCTACCAGTTCAAGATGTATGACTTTGGGCGTCGTGATTGTGAATATAACTCGTTCCGAAATTTTTCAGCTCCCTCTGAATTGGAATATAAATTGTTCGTCGTCTGAATGCGCGATGCTTCCGGTGACTATCCGACACTGCGATTAACCAAGCGTACATTTAGATGGGGGCATGTTCGAGCATTTTTTCAGATCAAATAAGAGGATAGCGATCGAATGGATACACGAGTTATGGTAATGCACTGCAGAATAGCAGAAGTGGTCGCGAAATTTACAATCAGTCGCATAACTATTCGTACCCTGTATATCTATTGAAGAAATTTGCCTAAATAAAATGATAGGTTTGATCTTTCCAAATAAATCTTTCGTTATAAATATGTATATGAATAAACTTTACACATATATATACTTCTAATGAAAAATTTATTCGGAAACATTAAACCAATAATTTAATTTAGACAAAGTTATTCAATAGATATTGAAGGTACGAATACTTATGAGACTGACTGTATATTTACGACACTTTGAGATGTGTTGACTAGATAAATGTTCGTTTTTAAACAATCTAATGTTTGGAAGAATATATTTTACATTTACTGGTGAGAACTAAAGTGTGAAAGTCAAAAATATATTCAACAGAAATACATTCGAAGAATTTATAGCATTCAGTAGAGGATTTGCACATCACTGGTTGTCATTCTCAGGTGTGCTCCGCGAACTTTCCACTTTTGTTATAATCTCCGCTCTCTGGAACGCGAAAATGGGGCAACCTTATTTATAATTTCGCCACCACTCCTCATTGAAACCATTTCTCACATGTGACGCATTCGGCGATCCCGAAGGACAGGGGTTAATCCAATTCGACGTCGTCATGTTCATTTCTCTCTGCTCGGAATTAATGAAACATGGAGATGCTGTCAAAGTGCATTGTGTTACAGTATAATTGCAGAATATAGCCAGTGAGCTATGAACTCCCTATGTAACCCGAACTAATGTATAGCGCCTACGATTTCTAATTTGAAAGATTCTCCCATCCAACGATCCATTGTGTCGCAGTATAATTACGGAATGCGGGCGGTTAACTGTGTAACTCGAATTTATGTATTATAGTTACATTGTTACTTCTAATTCATATAAATACTAATGTATTTTCATTCGTGACCTACTCCACTCTTAGTTATGCTGTATAGACAACAAGGCGCATTTGATCTAAATATTTGCTCCTGTTCACTATTCGTACGTATAAATTTTGTGGTTTCGATATTACAATTCATGTATTATCGCTATGCTAACAATTCTAGTTTATGAAATTTCCGACATACCTATTTATCTGCGTGAACTACGCAGCAACTCTCAGATATGCTGCATAGAATCGACTAGTATTACATACGCATGTAACCTTTTGACCGCGAAGAGCGCATATGTATAGTCGCTGGTTGGGATCTTGTAAGGTCGTGAACCGAAACAGCAGTTATTGCTTTATTGGCACAAGTAACTGATCCCTAGGACGACAGGGATGTCGCGGCTCGAAGGTATACATGCCCACTTTGCATCCTGCGGCCCCAAGACTAAATACATTTTGTTGCGAGTATCTCGGGTTTTTCCAAGCTGGAAAAACCAAAAACTCTTGACAATGATTAGTTAACCCCTTCAGCTACGATTTAAGCTCCAACAGCCTGGGGCCAAAATGTCATGTTTATATTTGGTCCGAACAATACACCACAGGACGGGCTCGTGACAAATCAGTTTTGGCCTGAATATCCGATCACATCTCACACCTGGTAAAGGGGTTACGTGGGCTAATTTCGATTAACCTGAAGGTCTCGAACCAGATAAAGTCAAACTTTCAAATTATAATCTTACGGCTTTTTTGCAGAAATCCCACAGAAACTTTCATATGGAAAATGTTGTTTCGTAGATTTAGATTTAATTACCGAGGTGTTTGAAATTTACGAAAGCGTTCGTCGTCTGAAATGTTTCACCTATATCCTGCTCGTGGCACGTTTAGTGGTGCGAGTGCACGCTCGCACATCGTAATAATCTAGACAAGATGAGACACGGCTTTTGTTGTGTTTTATAGCGGAGAGAAATATTGTTCTGGTCTACGGAGATACTCCCAAGCTGGTTCTTTGGAGAACATTTTCGGTGTATGCGAGGCGTTCCTCGCGATCCGACGCAACCGCGAAACGATAGGTCGCCCAATGGGGAAGCAGTTTACGTTGCAATGCAGTTTTCGCCGTTTTCTCTTCCTTTCAAACTGTTCGCCAGAAGCGATATACGGTAAAATAAAAAGTATTTTAGTAATGCATCTTGCGCCAAGTCTTTCTGGGGGAGATTGTCTCCGTATTGGGGGATGATCTGTGGTAAAACGTATGCTGTAAACTTATTACCTAATTTTCGTCTTCCATCCGAAGAGAAGTTTCATGAAAATTATTTGGGATAAGTAGGAAAATTTGTTGTTTTAAAATATATTTGTGGAACGCTTGCATTATGATGGGGCTGTTTGACTTTTAGAATAGAAAACCTGGAATTAATTCTCTTGTGTTTAAATGCAAAGGAAGTTTTATAATTGTTTACATGGAGAATTATTTTATTGATTTTCTTATAACGATTGACTTGAAGTAACTATATTCCTTCATACGTGTTGACAACACTCTTTTAGTTTGCCTCACTCGTAATACTCTCGTATCCACTTCGTCCGTCTATGTAATAATTAATAAAGACACATCAAAGGTATTCTAGCTTTAATTTCACCAAAGAAACACATATAAATTAGCATAAATTAACGTATCTCTGATTTTTTGTTGCAGATTCCTCGAGCGTGTTCGATTCGGAGAGACGTGTCGTAAGGTGAGTACGGTGAAACTTGGCGCTTAAACTTGTCGACTTCCTGAACGTGCTCCTTAAGATTATGCACGGCTTTCGCGTGAAATATCGTTTCATCGATAATATCGGCGGGAATATCGATTTCTAGAGCAAGCTGTTTAGGCGAAGCAATTAACCTTGCGATACTTCCTGAAACAAGCTCGAGTAATCGATTCATCATTGCATACCTCCGCACAATACGTATTGGGTAGCCTTGAACAAGTATCATGGGTGATAAATCTATCGCAAATGATACTTTTCAAGTCCCAATTTATCGATAACGCTGTTAAATTGAATGCAACGCCATACTTAGTGAACTTTTAATGCATTTAACGCTCTAATTATTTTTCTTTGAACTCGGTATTAATATACCTTGACTGCAACTTTTATTATAGGAAAAGTTGATTTTCATGTGAGAAACTAAAATTGATAATTAAAAGTGTTCAAGATGCTTGCGAGAAATTTAATATAGGGTAATCTTCGTGATGATTCGATTCGTTTTTGTAATCTAAAGGTTTACAAGTATCAAATAGTTTATATAAGATAAAAGTGGCGTGTTATATGAAGTTTATTTAAGGACTGAGATTAAAAATGAGGTGTGATATATCAAACATATTTGATCGAATATGACATATACCTTTGGATAAGGTTATCGCTAAACGCACCTCTATCTAAGATTTCTGTTTGAGTAACGACGCATACGATTTATCTTTATAAGATGTAACATCAGGAGCAGATCCCTCGGTGCAGCTTTCATTTTCCAGTTCCACGGAATAAATATTCCATTCGTACACTCGTCGGGACTCACTGTCAATTTGGTAGCCTCTCGAACAATATTTATTTAACCGGTATCGATTTCGATGGCATGATATTGGTTTCCTGTACCTTTGCCTCTATTTTTCCTTTCACCCTATTCGCCTATCTCTACCTCTAGCTAAACCTACACAGCTCGTTCGCAGCCCTTGCTGACGCTACTTCTTCAACACTGACTCCTTAAATATCGTGGACTGCTCTGGTAACTAATTAGTTTTTTCTCAAGTTTTGCTCTGGTAATTAATTAGTTTTTTCTCAAGTTTTTTGGTTTCTTTGCGACATTGGCTTCTCTATCGTCAGTTCGCAAAGAGTTAAACAATATTGAAGACGTATAAGGGTGAACCTATATTAATAATTTCACTGAGAAGTAACTGAATAATCGATCAGAAAACGTTACGTACCTGTAACTTCCACGTAATTATTCAAGTATTTTCAAAAATGATTAATGTGCGTTTATAGCATTAGAAAATTACAAAGTAAACGTGCTTTCATTCATTAAACGTAATATGTACTATAATTTTGATTCTTTATTCGAAATTTGTATCTATCAGTATCAGTCCATGATATTAAAAGTGATATACTGTTAGGCCACCTAAATAGGCATAAAAGTGAAATTTTCGTACCTAGTCCTAACTCGATAGCCAAGGACTGTAGATGAGGATTTTGCTCATCTCTGGTTCAGGCAACATTGTAAGCAAGATTTGCACGGCGATTAGAATTATTTAAAAATTCGTCCGCTATCGCGGTTCTAATTTCAACGCATTTTCCGTTGTTTCTCCGTTATCACCGCTGACACGCAAATAACGACACGTACGGCGGTTTTAATTAGCGATATTAACGCAGTCAGGTGTACTCGCGGCCATAATGCACGCAGTGTAACGTTAGAGACTGTGTTTTTCGTGCTGATAACGCTGGTTTTTCCGTTTTATTCCCGAGAGTCGCACAATGGGGCTGGATTCGTCCGGAACACTCCAAAAGTGATAGTCCAATTTCAGTGCGAAACAGTGATTATATTCGAGAATCTCATCTCGAAAATTCTAGAGATTTCTAACAAATTTCTCACCTTGGAAGAAAATAATATTAAAATATTTCTTGATTCCCGATTTTCGAACAAAATTGTTTTCAGTGTCGAGAGTTTCAGATTATACTGCATATTATACGGTAATGTGAAATAATTAATAATAAATGGAAAGACAGATGGAAATAATTATTGATCGCTAATTAAGGAAATAAATATTCATGAGACTTGGAAGAAATTTTGTATGTTTAAAATGGTTGCATTCATAACATCACGAAATAAATAAAATAAAAAATGTATACCTTCACTACAGAATGAGCAATTCAATAACCCAACTGGGGCACTACAAAATACTATGTCGTTGGTATTTCACGTGAAAAGGGGTCATTGAACCGAACAGTTTGATTGCATGATATAAAATTTCAGAAATTAACCTTGGATCGTATCGGAGAGAGCGTCACGCAGACCGTAACACGTGGCGAGCTCTTTTCCCACGTTTTGCGTAACACGTTAGGTCAATTTGTGATAATAACTCGCATACGCGACCGATATGCAGAATATCGTCGAATCGGTCGAAAGTAATTCAGCTTATGGCTCATTCGACGTGCTCGCGGTGTCGATTGGTAGTTTCTAACGCACAGGGAAACGAGCGGAGTCGCTCTAACAACATGAATAATAGGTGTCGCAGAGGATCGTCACGCGAACCTAATGGCTTTATCGACACGACGTATCGCGGAAACAATGTAGGCATTCGAGGTGATTATAATCTCATAGCGAAATAGCCTCGTTCATCTTCGCTAATCAGGATTCTGTATAACTTTGTTTGACAAACTCGCGTGAGACGCGCACTTTCGACAAATTGTTGGCAAACCTTGCCGAACACGTACAATTAATATGTACCTCACTCTTCCGTAACTGTTTTGCGAGCAAGACAGAGAAAACTGCGACAAATTTCCTGTAATTCTCTGTAAATATATGCTCAACATGTTTACACTGTTACCAGAAACCCTCTGATGTAAATTTATCATTTACCATTTGATCTTAATTACGTGACTGAAAATCGTTTACTAGAATTTGAAACTTACAATTTATGTTTAGTCTCAGAGTGTTATTCAATTTTAATTTCACAAGCTTTTAGTATCAGTAATAATCCTGAACCAAAAATAATATTCTCTCTCTAATGAAACAAAATCTCTACCTCTCTACACGCATATAACGAGTATCGTGTAACACGGTTTCAGTATCGCATTGCACAAATTAATCGTATTATAAGAGAGTTATACGGATTACGGTGGAGTTACCAACGTCGAATAATTTGTCCTTGACCGCGTATTTCCCACTTTTCCAAGACATGTTTATTAACCCCGTGGCAGTAATTTTGCATTGTTCGCAATCGAATGCCGGATATTAAATTTTTCTCTTTGAACTTGTCGCATCCTCGATACGCAGCAGGATGAAGCAATACATTTGCATAACGGTTGCTTGTATGGAAACGTAAACTGCGCATCGTAAATAGTCCAACCAGGGCTGCACCCGACAACGCAGTTATACCTGCGATCTATCGCTGTGCCAATGCCTCAATCTCTGCAACGTATGGATCATCTTCGTGTTAATTAATACTGCCTCGATATCTGTGGTGAAATTTTAATTTTAATCGTCACTTTTGGTCGTGATAAATGAGAAGCTTGGATAAATATTTGTCCACGACTAATCAGTATAACGAGACAAGTGACACGAACATTCTCGAATCATTGTCACCCACTATTTTCCAGTGGGAGACAAAGCAAGTAATTTATTTGAAAAGTTGAGAGCACCAAATGGTGGACACTCCGCGAATCAATGTAATATCTTCAACGTCCGTGGAATGATGTACGACCGAAGTCTTGGTGTGACGGGAGAGCGATTATTTACAGCCAATCAGAGGGAGAAACCTATCCCCTGGCCGACAGACGCATAAACGCTCCCAGATCGCATCGATTGACACGGAGGATAATCGAACTGACGAAGCACGATTGATAGAACGACGCGTGACGTTCAGCGCTAGAGAGTTAGAACGTGTATTGGTATGGTTTCCTTGGATAGATGGAATTTCTCCTTTGGAGAGTTCCTAAATCTACTCATTCGAGCACTGTCACGCGCGAGGATAAACTTCTTATCTATTCGTGCAGGGTATTGATAAAAACGTGGAACTTTCTTCGAGATCAATTCCTCGTGGCGATACGAGTCGTAAAGTTCTTTTCCATTTTGCAATCCAAAACTCGGTTAACGAGATACCTACGGAAAGGGTTAGGCGATTGGAAAGTGACTACACAAATGTCAAACGGGAGTGCAGCGTCGTGACACAGCTGGGAAACGATCCTCTTCAAGAAACACAGAGTCGCGAGTGGCTGCAAACTCGCCGTGGATAATTGAGCGTGTAACCGAATAGGAGCGCTCAAGTTCGCCGACGCGTACATGTACCCGATCTACGGACATGAACTTGCTCCGAGAGAGGAGTTTGGCTGGCCCGTGTACTCCGATCCGAATGCCCTCTGCCTGCCACTTACCTCCGACTAATCCGGATGTAATTTTAAATGAAACAGTTTGCGCGAGTTTCATAAAGCTGCGTTGACGGCAACAAGTGCAAGTTCCCGCGTCAGAACAACTGTTACCTCGCTGCAACCAATAATTCTTAGTTGCTCGACTGCCGTGTTCGCTACTTTCAGATGGGCAATTTTCGAATTAAAAAATTCATTGTTCTTAGGAACGAAAAAGAACAACTTGCCTCGCTACTCGTGGAAGGAATGAGAGAATGAATTCGATCATCCCTTTCTTTCTTCTTCTTTTCTTTTATTTGCTTTACATTTTTATATTAACCCTTTGACGAGTAAGCATTTTTGCGAAATGCACACGGTTCCATAACATAAACAATATTTTATATACAGTTTTATATACAGTTTTATGTACAGTATTTAAATTTATTTGGGAACCTCAGACCTGTCATTTAATTTAGACAAATATCTTCAATAAACATAGAGGGTACGAAGATTTATGAGACTGACTGTACATCTATTTGACTGCATACTTTAATACATAAACTAGTAAGAAATTGTATGTCATTTATTTAATAATTATATTATATATATTCCATACCATATTCATTTTTAAGTGAAAGTGGAATATGAAAATTTGTTATGTTATTATTTGATGAAATATTTAATGGGGCAAAATACAAGGTATTGTCTCAGATGAGTACATATTTCCTACCAAAGTATTAAAATTCATTTGTTGTGTGGTACTCGTCAAAGCACGGGTATACGCGCAATGGAACAACGGTACGCGTAGATTGCCAGACACTTCTAATTAATGTTATTTGCTTTCCGTAGTGGACAGATGGAAAGTAATCAAGATATAATATCTTAATCACAATAACAAAGATAACCGATAGCGTAACAAATGTTTGCTGCTGGAGATTTTTACTCTGTTTGGCTAGAATAACTTTGGACGCACCGGTGCGTCGCGTCGTTACGCTACCTGGCACACATCAGTCAGGACGCGTCGGTGCGCTCGTACTCGTCAAAGTGTTAAATCATCAGACTGGGGCCATCAAATGTAAAATATAAAATGAAATATTTTAAATGGCGCGATTCTGGCAATTCTGCCATGTATCGCGAGGCGACATCCCTTTTTGCCCTTTGTCACCTTAGCACCGTGAGCGGGCGAAGAGCGGCTTTATATCCGCACGAAGATAAGAACGTTCCGCCTCACGGAGATTTACATGGACAAGGTGAAATGCAAGCGTGCTGGAATGTAGGAAACCGGCCCTGAAATGCTTGGCTTTTTTGCTGGCCGGAAACAAGGGTCCGCGCAGTCCACCATTCCGTTCTGAGCTGCGAACGTAGCGAAAGGCGCCTCGCGAGAGATTTATCCTCGTTAACGTCCCGACGACTACACGTCGACGTTAGTTCTGTTCTTTACGGGGTTTTTAGGTGACGTTCGACGAACGGAAGTTCTTGTTGTTCGCCTCATACCACATGTACCAACAATTACTGGGTACACGGTGACTCACTGATTTGTTGAAGTGCGTAAAACACATTTGATTTCCGGAATATACTAAGTTGTCCCATAAGTTCCCGGGCACTTGCTACCAACAAATCATTTTGTAATAACATTATAATCAAACAATAATTATTCTTCCAAATAAATGCCATCGCGTCTGATAGTTTTCATCCATCTTTCTAGCAGTTGTTCAATTCCGATTTGGATCAAATGTCATAAAGAATTTTAATGTCAAAAATTCAAGCATTAAGTGTCCGGTCACTTATGGAACAACCTAGTATAGCGAATAGTCTTTGTGGGATATTGTAAAGTAATAATTGAAACTGCGAAGTCTCATACATCCAGGTAATTATACTGTCTCTTTCCAAAATATTCCAATTACATGTACTGATGTCATTGATATTTCGAAAAACTTCCTTCCGTTCCAGGACAGCTTTGAATCGCAATTAAATCCTGTTTTAATTAATCAAATATTGTCCTCGCTCCGCTTGAACTTCCCGACCGTACAATTAATCTGTAAATAACCGACACGCGTTACAATATATGAGTTATATTGTTCCGTTCACGTAATTAATTAACACTTTTGATGATAGGTACGTTTAATCGTGTTGTTGCGCTGCTAAAGAAGCTTATAATTTTGTCAAATTAAGTATCTAGGAAATTTATTTATTAGAATGTTAAAGTCTCCTATTCCAATTAACAAAAATAAAAATTTTTCTCTTAAGACAGTTGGGACCTGCCACCTTCTAGTATCTATATTTCTGAAATAATTTCTCCAACAAGAAAACGACGACTTAAACTCTCCTTATTTTCACGAAAACTATAGAAATTTAAATTCGAACAAAATCTCTAACACCCACTTCAGCAGGGATCGCATCGAAGTGAAACGATCCGCATTGCAATTTAAATTCAAGCACCATCACAGCATCCGAACGTCCATATCACATTATTACCGCCATCAAAAACACTCAAGGACTTTCTGGGGATTGAGTGTAATAATTTCATAAATTAATAACGCCGCGAGACCGTCGGAATAATTCGCTTCGCGGGAATTGTTGTAGAACTTTCGAGGTTGTCCGCGATCTGTATTAACTCCAGTTAAATTGACTCGGTCGTGTGTTCGCGCCGGGCTTACATATTATTTATGGCGTTGACAACTGTCTGTGGATCGGTCCGCCGTCGTAGAATCTCATTCGTGTCCGAAATTAGGAAAACAGTCACACCGTAATTTCCGCTCCTTGTCCAAACAAGAGCGCGCGTTGACTCTTCGCGCGGTTTCAATTTCGTGCGCGCCGTAAATGTCTTATACCTTGCGGCTTCCTATCATTTGCATACAATTATCGTTACGGCAGACTATTTTCGCACGCGTACGTTTCCCCGATCTTTGCCGCACCGTATTGCTTCGTTTATGCGGCAAACACCTACTTATTCCTTTGTGTAATTGCGGCCAAAAGCCGTTTCGCTAATCTTCGTGTAAACATTTCTGCGCCAGAAGATAAAAATTGCTTGCTCGTCCCAAATTCATACAGTAACGTGTAGTGTAATAGCGTAATGTGGTTTAACCAGCAGTGTATTTATTTTAAAGGCTTTAGGAATTTGTTTTTGAATATACTCGATTTTTTAATTATGCGTGAAGAAATGAAGATATACATGCCTGCAATTAAACGTGAAAGATAATACACACAGTCAGTGTAATAAGTATTCATACAGGAACAAATTCAAAATAAAACTTCATATATTTATTTTATTAATAAATTTTATGGGAAGAAATAATTAACCAACATTTCTACATATTTTTAGAGTAGAATTTGTATAAATTAAAGTTTATTATATTTAATATTAACTTATTATTTCTTTTCTTATTAATTTTATTTTAAATTGGTTCCTGTACGAATACATCTTACACTTACTGTACATGTAAGAATAAATACACTGCTGATTAGACCACATAACACTGCGATTACGAAACCGATGAGGAACGCACATTAATACACACGATGGATGCAGAATATCGAATCAAAGTGTTTCGAACAGCATGGATGCATTGCGTTTGGGGATAAACAAATGGTTTTTAACGTTAAACGCCGCCGGGGGGTTGGACGAGCGCGGCTGGGAGCCGGGAGCGCGATGTATGTGCGCGCGTGCCGCTAAATGCGCTCCGAACTCGAGCAAATGATGTACTGCATTATGCTTGGGAACGGTTTCCCCTCCGAAGCGAAAACGCTTGGTCGCTGAATAATGTTATCCGCAAGTGGAACGTAATTTGCCAACGTAGAAACTACCTATCGGGCAGACTGTTAATTTTCTGAACGTGTTTTTTTTTTATCCAACCGTTACCGGCACGAATGTTGCTCTCGCGGTAAGAGATGAATATCGTCTATGAATATCGTTTCGAACCGTGAATTTCGCTCGTAATTGTCGAGATTGCAGCGAGGTGTTGAATATCCATTGTGTACGCGAGGCGTTCGAAATTTCGGGCAATGAAATCCCATGCGAAAATCAGTGTAGAATGCTTCGGTTCAGAATATTTGTAAACATCGATAGTACGAAGAATTGGATAACTTTGAATAAAATTCTTCGAAATCGTTTAGCGGGGTACGGTCATTTTACGGATACGTTCAAAAAGAACTTTGTAGCGTGCTTTAAAACGAAAAGGTTACAAAAATAGAATTAAGAAATTGATTTATCCAGCCCAAGACAGGGGTAAAACGTCCTAAATGCGGATCAGTGTAGTGAGAGGGCGTTAAAATATTTCAGATACGTACGAAAGGAACACGTGCATTATTTAGTAGCGTCCTTTAAACCTTTGCATTCGGATGTCTCTTCTGAGGAGACATCGTAAGTCCAGCCAAACTTTATTAGCGAATACACAGGATAAACTTATGGAAGCGTAAAATTTATAAAAGTATATGGTTCCTTGAATCAAATGGAAATATGGTATTAAATATGTATTAATATATATATATATATATATATATATAACATATATGAGCTTGTGTTACTTGGAAAAAGAATGGGTGAATAATCTACACCTTACAAAAGCGACAAAGAGCATTTGTAGAAGAAAGTAAAATGTGGGAATATATTTTGTATGACATGGTGCACTTTATGAAGATAAACAAGGAAATCTAACATTGCAACTTAAAAGATACAAACTATCAATGCATATTTATGACTGTTTCATACATTATCACACATTAGAATAGTATAAAATTTTGATTTTTGACATAAATATGTTTCTCAATGTCTAAAGATTCATATAAGCTCAAGTATCATTACAGTAAATTACAGGCTTTATAGGTTACATTATGTAATACGACGTGATTCCTATTTGCACACTCTCTGAGTGCAAGGGGTTAAAATGAAAACGTTACAAAAATAGAGTTAAGAAATCGATTTTTCCACACCAAGGCAGGGGAAAACCTCCTGAACGCGGATCACCGTAGTTAGTGGGCGTTAAAATATTTCCCCCGAGCGACGCTAATTTAATTCCACCTAACTCTTTCCCGGAAATCGACGCGTCAGTCGCAGCTGCGCGCAATTTACGTTTAAAAGTAACGTATTATTCGCGCTTTGCCCTCCTCTACTCCCACGCCGTGATGATGGAGAATAATTAATTCTTACAGGGGAGCGTCTCGGTGGGGGTGTGAGTTGGCTGTGGTTTCGACGTTCCTGGTCGCTGAAAACGCAACTTAAGCCAGACTCCGTCGAGTATTAGCGTTGAAGAGGGGAACCGAGCGTGTTCCGGTGGATATCGAGTGACCTTCATTAAGGATAACCTCTAATCTCGCGCAGTGTGAAAGGCTGGGCCCAGCCTCGATTCCAGCGTCGATGATATTTGCAAGGTGGCCACCACGAGGTGGCAATTACCACGTGCTGTGCGGTCCGATCGTTACGCGGCTGCGCTATCCACGAGCTAACCGACCCCGTGGACGAAATACTTCAGAAGTTGGCTCACCCGGTTGGATTGCCTGCTGGCTTTCTCGCTTGTAGTTACACACGAAGCTGTATTACGGAACCGCACCGCCGAATGTCTGGGAAATTCTCGAAATACCTACCAGCTGCCACGGTCAAACGTCAAAGCGAGTTTCCTCTCGTCTCTCGTCGTTCCAACCTCGCCAACCTATCACAAACCTCTTGGTTCGAGAACCCTCTCTGTGTCTGTGCGTTAATGCTCCACGGATAATAAACCTTTTATAATTCGTCCGTGGATAGATACTTCGTAATTCGCCGAACAGCGCTTCGCTCTTCGCCTAGGATAGATCTTCATTAAACGCGCGACGAGCTTATTTCTGCGAGCTTTGTGAACTACGCTCTGGAACGCTGTAATTAAGTTGGGGTGGCTCGCTGATTCGCTGGCTGGAGTTTGGCCACCGTGTCGCTGAGGTATGCGATACTTAATGGTCTTCAAGAATTTTCGGGGATATTAAGGGGTGAAGATCTCTGCTGATGGTCTTTGATTTCTTCTATGAAGTGACCAGTCTCGTAAGGAAAGAAGAAGACGACGTAATCAACTGTCTCAAGTAAGGAATTTAAAAGTTAGTATCAAGACAGGATTGTTTAATCTGTTAACTGCGGAGTTTAGTTTTAAAAGATCTCCACAGAGTGCCGAGTTGAAATCAAGCAATGACGAGTATACACGTTGAACGCAGGGCAAATGGTCCCATTATAAATTTTACGAAAAACGAGAAAGGATTACATATTTATTTAACAAAAAAATTAATAATTCGTTTTGAATATGTTACTCTTGCTAAAAGCTTGAAATTTGTAAAAAAAATAATAAAATACATAAACAAGAAAAATTGAAGAAAGAAAATAATTTAAAAAATTTCAATTTATTTAGGTGTGATATTTTTACACAAAGTACCACTTCGCAGGCGTACACCAATATCTTGACTCCTTACGTTTTCCATTTTTTCCCCCAGTTTTTCCGCAAATCAACGCTCACCGTCCAAGGCGCGGATTACGAATGTAATTGGTTTTGGGCCGCGAGCTCCCTCTATGTAAAATACATAGCAGTTGCATTGGCAATATAAAGGAAACATACCACTAAATAATATTCTTATTATATTTTATAGAAATTTCGAGATTTTTTAGTCAATGGTATTTTTTTATTTTACATGACGCTCTTGATTGGTTGAAGTAGATCAAAGAATACGATCAGATGGATATTGGATGTCCAGAGTTGCTTAAGTTAGGGGAGTTAAGTAAACAGTACGGTTCGTACCAGACCCAGGAAGTGGTCCAGGTAGATGGTATCAGGTATCAAGGGTCACTCGATCTTGTCAAAGAAGATTGAAGTGTATTGGTGCTGCGTGCCCTGTGTAGGATTAGAAAAGGTTCTAGGTGGATGCAGCTGAATGCGAATCAGGATGGAGTTTGCGTGAACGGTAGAATTCCTGGCTTCTAAAGGCCCTGACTAATGTTGTGGACAAATCGATAGAAACTATAACCGGTTAAATATCAAATATCCGAAGGAAATGCCCGTACTAAAAGTAATTATTGACATCGAAGTTATTTCCTAGGAATATTGTACGCCGAAGAAGTAACCTACGCGAAACTCAACTATAATAATATGTGAAGAAACTGGGTAAAGTTAATAAACCGTAGAAGCGATTCTGTCCATATGTCGACTGCTACAATTTCTGTCGGAGAAGTTCGGTTAGAACGAGAACTTTTCGCCGCAGACTTTTAATAACGTATATTCTCAACATCTGTGATGCGAGGAATGTTTGCAATGCAAAATTCTGCACTTCTCTGTGAAGTTACATTTGTTTAAAAGGCTATTAATCAGACTTGTGATATAATTATTTAGAGTTCACTATTCACACTATAAGAAAATACGGAAAATAGAGATTTGTTGTCAAGATTTAGAAATAGTTTTGTAAACATAACCGTCGCCATTAATTTATTATAATGATGTGTCGCGCAGGCAAACGCCAATATTCAGGTCTGACATTGGAAAGGCAGGGCTTCAGTTGGCAGCGTAGCAACATAATCAAACCTCGTTAGCATCGACGTCGAGTGCTTGAACACTGTCGTCACTATTGCACTCGATGCACCATTAAGTTCGTCAACCTAATTCTCGTCAGTTTACGCTCGTCGTTGGCATGCGTGGTGCTTCCAGTGACTCTTGTTTGCGTCCAAGGACTCAGGGCACTACCTGCCGCGACAAAGAAGCTACAACTGTTGATTGAATTGCTTCAGATCCCCTTTCTCTGCCTTTCAGAACGAAGCAGGTACTAGTTATGAAAATATAAATCATATTAAGATATCTCGAATGAAGAAACAAAGCTTGAGGCGTCAAATCAATACACTTAATATACGTGACAACAGATTTTTTCACAGAGTACAAATCAAGACCTCGAATCTTAACCCTTTGCACTCCAAGCAATTTGGCTATTTGCAGATAGTCAACTCCAAGACCATTTTTCTTAGATTTCAGAATTATGAGGCCACGAGACACTTTTTGCAGTTTGTTAAATTATAGGATTTCCCTTAGAATTTTACATTTTTATTAACCATACATACTTATATACAAAGAATAATAGTTTAATGGAAATATTGTCCGTCATTTGATCATTTATATGAGATTGTTTGAAACAAATAAAGAAAAACTAACGTATTTTTTAACGCTATTGCTCAAGGATATTGATCTTATAACTAATTGAAATTAGATACCCAAAATAAAAGTTATTATTATAGCATGTTAATTTGTTTATATTATTTAACGTGATTTTTTATGTGCATCTTTCGTATGATACCTTGCGGAAAACACTGCCGATCAGAAGTACATATTCTCACTATTGGGGTAAGAGTACAAAAAACGCATAACGGTACAAACATCTGTTGCCATTGGTAAACGATCGCTTATTAAAGTTGACTGATAAATTGTTGGCAGTGACAGTGACCGTAGGAATAGAACGCCTTCAAGTGTCTGAGCAGTACACGTGGGCTTAAGAGTGCCAAGGGTTAACACTGACAAGGGTTGAATCGTTCAATCAAAGAGGTTTGAGTTTTCCAGGCAACAAATTTTCTTTGTCAACTCGATTTCCTCTCGTTTCTCGACCATCTTTGAGGGTGATCGACCGACTCGCGCCGCTTCTTTGATATCCTTTACTCTCGCCACCCTAGCGCGGTCAATTTAAGCGAGGCGTGATTAAAGGTCATCCAATTTGAAGGGATTGCACGGCGGGGCCTGGTAGACGCGTTAAATGACTCGCGACAGGACAAGCTTGATGAATCCCCGTTGCCGGGCACGCTTCAATCTCCCACGGAACAATCTGTAGCGAACCGGCGCGCGAACCGTGTTCATTTCTCTACGTACGAAATTATATTTGGTGTCTGATGCAGCAGGAGTATTAGCGTAGACGTATTACGCGAATAATTCATGAGCGAGTGAAATCCCAAAGTTGGAGTCAAACTAATGTGCCATCTTCCGACGGAATCCTTCGTTCGAGTATTCAGGGGATGTAACCTGTGTGTTAGTCGGTGCCATGACTGTATTTGTTTGTCTGTTGATCCACGATTTCGTGTGATTATTCGAGGAGAAAATCGAGAGAATTCGTCGACAAATAGTTTACATGGATTGTTCATTGCTTTGCAAGAATCTACTCACGAAGCTAGTAATTGTATACGGCTGAGTTGCTACATATCGGGGTGATTACTTTTTAACCCTTTGCGCTCGAAAGGTGACTCTCATTCACATATTGAGGAGTTAGGTCTAATCAGGATTCTCAAAAAATCGATTTTTGTTTGCATCTTCTTAAAATATGATATTTTGAAAATATTCTCGAAAAATTTCAAGTTAATCCGATTAATAGCTTTCGAGATATCCTAAAATTACTAAAAGCAATGATCTTTGGTGCTCGTACCAACGCGCTGAAGCAAGTGGAAAACACGCTTGACGGATTTGAATGAAATTCATACATTTCATTCTAGATATAAAAAACATGTTTTTAATCAAGGATTTTTTGTTTTGATAAAAACTTCAATTTTTATAAACAATAAACTTTCTTTTCTTGACACTGCGTAAGTAAATAATCAGAGGCCGCCATTTTGTTAATTTTCAAAAAAAAGAAAGGGCAGTAAAATTCAAGTTAATTTCAAAGTACAATATAGTTTCATTAGTGATTTTATACATCTAATAGCGATTTCACGTTTCGACGCACACTTCCCCTAAGTATGCACGGTATAAGTGTATGCACTGACTAATGAGTGTATGTATTCATTTGCACTGTAAGTATAATAAATCTACCATTTCCATGTCACGAAGGTATTTTCTAGTGGAGGAATGGAGTAAGGAGTAACAGTTAGCATTACCTCGACTTTTGCACTGTAACAATAACGCGGATACCTGAAATATCCCCAGCGCTTGGATAACAGATCCACCACATTATCCGGATAACTCACACCGCCTCGCATGCTGCTGAATTACGAGCGTAAAGCTATCTCTCGATGCATTGATATTATAATGCATGGATGTTCGAACGTCTGAGATATCTCGCGTTGCTGCTTTTGAGGTTGTCTTAACGCGTAAGATGGAGATTAACCTGAACAAATATGAAAATTTGAAGTCACACTTGCAGGAGTCGATTCGGGGGAGTTAATTTGAAACTGAGAACAATTCAATTTAGATCCCTGCATTATTGAAACTGATTTCTGAACGAAACTTTAAATTCCCAGAATTTGGCTTGTTTCGACACCTCTTTTGATACTCAAGAGTTGAAACAAATTCCCAAGAAGGAATATTCAATCCTTATGTCGCAATTAGTTCCTCTCCATTATCAAAACTGCGCAACTTCTTGGCTTGATTCAAACGACTATGTTCTGCTTTAATGACCAAGCGTTTTACTATTCAGTCTTTCTTTTAACCACACTCAGCTTTTTTAAATAGAACTTTTTCACAATCATATTTAGTACAAAGTAATTCATTTGTGATTTTCATAAAACAGTACAAGGATTTCATCTCTGATTGCTTTTGTTAACGGAACATTGCTTTTAGAAACCTTTTTCTTCTGCAAGATATTACTTGAAAATTAACTGTATATCAAGCAGAAGGCATCTCGTTGGCAAATGAATTCTATGGTTTCACTTCGGATTCGCAGAAATTAATTCTCCCTGCGTTGTTCAAGACTTGTTTTTTCAGAAGACGAATTAGGTGGCTGTAAATACGGTACCTCATAAAGCAGAATAATTCTCAGAAGGGAAAACAAAAGCTCCTCCTTCTGTACTGAGGCGTTATAGAACACAGACGCAACCCCATAACGCCTATTCTCCGATGAATTTTAAAGCATCTTTCTTTACCCGGTGCATCATCCATATTGAGAAGTCAAAGTTATTGTTCAGAAGGGAATTCAAGTTGAGAAAAAAAGTGGTACCGACTATGGTAAACAAAATGGATTCAGAAAACTACTTTTTATTGCCGAAGGGTTCCTATCGAGAATTTTGCTTCGTAATGACGTCCCTGCTTCGTCTTGAATGGAATTCTATTCTTCACGTCGTACTTTTCGTCGTCAACTGCTCCAGACATTCTTAAGGGACTCGTCACCTTGTCCCTTCTCGCTTCTGGGAACAATGTCACGTGATTGCGCGATCAGACAGCGTCTCCGTGAATAATCAAAGACAGGGCTGAATTTCTTAGGAACGAACTCGAGGGCTCGGACCATCCCTAGTATAACTTTGTTCAACACAATTTGGAAGGACTTTTCGTTTCTCTGGCGAACGAACTTCACGCTTGGGAACACGGTAGAGAATTTATTTCGTTAAAACAACCTTCGTTTCGAGGAATTTACATTCCTCTTCGAGCCCTGACAAAAACAACGGAAACACCAAAGAATAATAGCGGCTACGTTGCGCCAAATGAAACGAGATACGACAATAAATATTCCGTGTCATCGCACTGTAATCTTTATCTATTCAAATGATGTTGTTTTAAAGGGATGTGTATTGTTTTACAACAACAAAATACACTCGAAGAAAGATAATAATTGTGGTTGAACAACTCGAGTCTCGCAAGGAAACCAAGCCATGAGAATAAATTGTGCGGATAATGGGTATTATATTTTAATAAATTCTACGGATGAAGAGAGATTCTAATGTACTAATGATTCTAATGTAATGTAGTGTAAAAAGATGTTGCTGGACGGAAGACAGCACAAGACAAACAGACGGGTTTATTAGAGTATCATATTGTCTGCACAATTTATCTTCATGAGTTCTTGGTTTCCCTGCAGGTCTCGGGTAATGTATCCCTGGTTATATTGTTCTTACTTTTGAACTTCCTTTTAGATTCTCGTACTCTGGTAATTCATGTTTATGTCTCGAATTTTTTCATTCTCATTTTTGTGCTCGAGTAAGTAAGAAAATTCTTCTGTTCCTTAATCGATTAAACCAGATACTACTATTTCCATTATCGTACACATTGCGTTACCTCATTTTTTGTATTCACAATTTGTACAACGATTTGTATTCAGATAATTTTTATGACATTTTTAAATGACAAGTGTGTCAATCAGGATCTGTAGCGAGATTGAAAACTGATATTGCATAAACAATCGTTAACTAGAAACACGAGTGCAACTCGTCTTCATTTTCAATTTGTAACCATAGTTATGAACGATTTTCTAAGTTGGAAGTTGCATTGCGGCAATTACGATTCTAACGCCCACCTCGAGGGAAAAGAACTGGACTGGTTGGAACGGACAGATCTCGATATTCGTCGGATATCCCTATTTATTGCTATTCGTGGGTGTTCCTTCCGTCCCTAGCCGTAACGTGTGGATTTCACCTCCTCCACGGGCAACCCTGGCTGAATATCGAAGGCGATAGTGGTACCAAATCATCCTTCCTTCTGACACTTCGTTTCTCTGTGGCGTCTCTATTATACCTATTTCTTTCACGCCTGCCTCACCCTCGAGCGGTTTTCTACCATTCGATCCCATGTCTCGATAGTCGAGGACGTACCAAACCGATTAAGCATGGGTTGCACAAGTTTAAATAATGAAAACTTTAATTTGGAAGGTCGAACAATTTGGATTTAACAGTTTCAGGAAGTAACTCAAATGATTTTGTTCGAGGTCATATTGTTTATGAGTCGAAAATTCAAAAAGAATACATAAGGATAAATGAATTGATAAATTGACTATTCATCTTGCAGAAGATACAGGCAGATATTTTTTCCCCGTAACTTTGACTCGTTTCTGAATGAAAGGGTGCACGAAAACTTCAACGAGTGACTGCATACCGTGTAATAATTCACCGCGGTGAATCGCAATATGTATCGACGTGTCACAATAGCAAAAAAGCACGCGAAATTTGAAGAATTAAAGAGGAAAGCTGGAACACATCTCTTCGCTTTCGACGGTAGACAATATTTTCCGCCATGTGAAAGCAGTAATTCCAGGTGCAGGTTGCCATCGCTCCTCTCCGTCATCTAGCCACGAAAAATCCATTTCGACGGCAACACGTTGACCTCCGCGTCGCTCACATACACGTGATTGACAGGACTTTTCACTGAAAAACTAAAGAAATTCAATCATTCTTTTAAATTACTAAAATAAATGCATGTAGGCAACGACGTGACAGAAATAAGTATCGTGTCTACAAACGTCAAGTTACTTATCTTTCAATTTTCCGGAATCAAAATTTTGGTCTCATAGAAATCACGAGTATCGGTTTGACAATCAACACGGTAATAAACCATCGGATTGTGGCCGACGAGGAAACGTCTGTCGACGAATAACGATCATTTCACGTACATTATTCCACTTTTATTCTTTATTCTCTTCTGCTGGCGACAGCTTCCATCCAGCCGTCGCTACCTTTACGACCTGCCCCATTTTTATCCTACATCCCTTTCGATTCTACTATATCGGCATGGTTCCGCTGCAAGAATACTTGAAACGCGAATACAATGTCATACAGGGTCTTTCTCTACTTTTTTATAATACAATTTTTAAAAATGTTCACACAAAGGTAAATTAATACATGTTCATACATGTTCATACATGACATACATGTTCCTCACATCGAAGATATTTTATAATATGTTATAGATATACGGATATTATTAAAGACATAGTATTATGGTTCTTTGTAAAAAATGTCCGAAGATTTGTCAGTGCAATAGCTATACCAATATACTATACCAATATAGTTAGTCACTTTAACAAAATACAAGATACAAGACTATAGTCGGCGGTAGTCTTGAAAGGGTTGAATTCACTGTCTGCGAGGTGATTTACCAGGGCCAATAGACGTCTCTTCGTGGCATAGCCAGTCGTGCGGCGGCAACGATTCGCCTTCGCTCTATTTCTTTCCAATAATCTCGTGGCTGGATATCGTTTTCCCTAACATATCGCCGCGATTCGTGAAATCGACGCGCGTGCACACCTCCCGCGTCTCGAACGAGCTTAGTTAAGAGTTGCCTTCCACGAGCGTATCTTTTATCGAGTCGAAACGATATACGGGATCGACGAGATCACCGGCCAAACGACGAGAGCTGGTTATTCGAATCGTCGAATAATAAGTTCTGTTTGGAGCACGAAGGATTGGCAGCGACACGAGGGTGTACCATGTAGAATAAATTTTTGTTTAAAGCTGCTTATTCGATTGACAGGGTGGAATCTCTAATGATACAAATTGTAATAAAAGAGAAAATTTTATTTACTACGTATAGATTCTGATATTTGAGTCGTACATTGCACAAATCGATTAACTTCATAAAACAAAAAGTTGAGAAATGCGATTAAATGGCCTCTGAAATAAATTATTTATTATTCAATGGTCAATAACATTTTGCCGTTTAAAGGTGTTAATCTTTATTATTCAGGACAGTTATTATAAATGTAAAAAGTTACGACTATTCCAAGTGGTTTGACAATTAAATTCAAGGTTTTTCAAGAAGGGGAGTTAATTGATTTGTGCAGTAAATGACACATTTATCAAAACCACGCTGAAAATAAGTAGTGAAGACTATAGTCACAGAAAGGAATATAACCCATTATTCAGTCGATGCAAAGAGCGTCCCAACGTACCAGTCTAGGCTCTGTTTGACGAAATAACCACACACAGAGAACTGCAAAGTCTAGCGATGGTATGATAAAAGGAAGGATCAAATTGGAACGGAAATATTTATCCAGGATTGTCACGATGCGCGGATCTGGTTTCGCGTATCAGCGAAACGCGAAAAGAGAACGGGTGTATTATCGTAAGTTATTATCCGGCACGATGCTCTAAAGGCAGTCACGAACGAATGTCGCGTTACGCTGTCACACGCGTCGTAAATTCGGTGCTTATGAATTCGCGAGATATATTCCGACAAGAGAGCACGAAAGGGCGGGTAAAAGAGAGCTCCGGTCACGCGGAGAAGAAGAGAGATAGAGGGTAACGACAGCGGCGCAAGCTCGTAAGCTCTAATCGTTCGGGCCAGAGTATTACTACGCGATTCTCGAGTATGCGCATCCTCTGCGAAAGCAGCGTAATCCCGATTTCATATCTGTTGCATGTTTAACCCGCGTGCAGTGTTTAACGATGCCATCGATCGGGATAACATGGTCTGTTAACGAAGAACACCCCACCGTGTCGCGAGGGTAAAATGCAAGCGATGCATGTTTGAGTAGGCCCGGAAAGTTCGATGCTCGATTATCGCTGGTGTCACGGTTTTCGACACTTCGCGGCTTCTGATTCGTAAATAGACCGGGACTTGTTTGCACGGTGACAGTTGATGCGTGACTTTTTCGAATCGTCCAGGGTTTCATGAATGTTTTATACGTCGCTTTTGTCGTTTCAGGGATCGAAAGGAATTGTTCACCAGGCTTCTATATTGGTGCCTATGTATCTGAAACTCGAACACGGGAGATACTACGATAACACCTCGATAAAACGGCGGCAATCGGGTCTGTTGGTGTTGGTGTTATTATATCGAGGAGAGGGTTGCGATTCTGTTTCAGAAATCTAGTGTTCTTGTTTGAATCGGGGACTTGCGATATTTAACAAGTATATTATTAATGGAGTACAAAAATGAATTGGCTCTCTATTATCGTTGATCTAAAACTGTTCTTCAGAATCATTTCTTTTAATTCTTCGCCTAAAACGGCAACTGGTTTTGATGTTATTTTCATCGAATAATGAACTGAATTTAATTTCTAGTATGTTCCATTCTGTTGATAAGTTCAAATCGTTGGAATTAACTTCTGACAGTTAATACAGAAGCCCCTGCCGTCAGCTGGATTTATTTTGCGCTCAGAAGCCACGTATTTGGAAGGAAGTTTGGAAAAGTTTCCCGTACACGTACTGCAGGCACGAAAATGGAATTGTGGATCTCATGTGACGAACTCTCGCAGCTTCGGGGAAGAGAAGCACGTGCATTCTTGTCTCGAACGTGGAGGAAGTCGTTCTCTGTTAGCTCTTTCTGTTCGTTATTCAATCGTTTCGGTATAAATTTAACAATTTCACACTTCCATCTTACCTAGTGCTTTACCAAAGTATTTTTTCCTCCAGAATTATTAGTAATAAATATAATTGTCAGGAAGTAAGAATATATTTAACATTCCTTGAATAAATACCACTAATAACTTTTTAACAATGAAAACATACACGCTATAATTAGAGGTGCTATTCTAAATAGGGGTCAAATCAATTTATAGAATGTCGTTCGATGAATAAAATATAAGAATCGATTCGTAGATAGAAAATTCAGCACCCTTGTCCGCAAACAAACAGCAATGGAATTACACATCCTCGTCATCGCACCTAGGTCGTACAGAATTAGACCAAGGTGCACAACTTTTTCGTCCAGCGAAAAAAGAAATGCGACGCGGTACCAGTCGCGTGACTCTGTCCGTACTCCGCCACGAAACAGATAACATTTATTAGATACGCCCGGAGTTCTCGCTGCACAGCGTTGCGCACTCCGACGAAATCTCGTTAGTTGGATTAAGCGAGATCCCTCACACCCCTTGGGAAGCCTGGCGAGTCAAAAACGCGAAATTAATGGGAAGATGGACAGGCAAACGTTATGGGGGTCGGTCGGTCAAGCCAGGGTTTTCGTTTGCTAACGAAATATGTAATTTTTGGACACATGTCTCTTCAAAACAAATTACAACACGAAAGTCGTATCTGACGTCACGTTTCATTAATGCTTGGACGAGAAACAGGCAGCATTCTCACTTGGACAGAAAATGTTTAATGAAGAATGAAAGATTGGAATACTTCGATCCATCGTTTGTTTGATAAAAATGATATATGAATTGTATGAAATTAGAATTTATGAATTTACCATTCGTAGTTTTATGAATAAATGTCGTTATTTGAAAATTCGAGGAATTAAACATTAGGAATTAAGATTTTAAACATGTTCATTGTAATACAGCATTCTAATATTTATTTCTGATTGTTTCAGGTAAGAAGCTCTTCTAATTACCATTTTACATTCTTCCTTGGGAAATATCCGAGAGTCAACGTTTTCTCCCTCGAGTAAGTAGCACGGAGACACATTTTTTATTCCATCGTGATTTCCAAGCAATAATTTCAAAATACTTGGCAAATTAAACAATTACTTTGGATACTATTCCAACAATTATATACATATAATTCCCGATTTCTATTAATGTGGAATATCGAAATAGGACATTTATATTTTGGTGGAATTAGCATTAATTATTAAGAAGGAGTAATTATTTACTCCTGGCTATTTTGAATTTAGAGAATGCAGTTGATAAAAAAGTCGATTTTTCGTCGAAACAAACACAGAGCTTTGCCTCAGTGCTCGTGACCCGATCTGCGCTTTTTTGAGGCTCGATAGAACTGGGTTTCGGCGCGGATAATCGCCGCGCTAATCTGGCGGTAAGCCAGACGCGATATCCCAGTTGTAACCACACCTCGGCACACGGTATCAAGCCGAACTAATCGAGACTTTGGTGGTTAAGACCGAAATTCCGTCGACCTAATCGGCCTATAATTTTATAGCGGACGTTAGCCCGATTCGTGGACTTGGATGAATCGTTTTTTCCCTCCTGCTCGCGTTGGAAATTATGGATCCACGATGTGAAAAATAGAATTTCAAATATTCTTTTCTGCTATTGGAACGTTGTATGACGTCAATGATACTGAAATTGGACACTGAAAATCTTTTCTTTGGAACAAAGAGCCTTTTAAAACGAGTCCAATCACGCTTACACACTTTTTCAATGCTTCCTTCTTTTACGTATCGCGTTTTATATCGTTTCGAAGTTTTCGATATACGCTACTACAATTTATTACCAACGTAGGGGATTAATCCCCGTTTATAAGCGAACTGGTAAATGAATAAATTCATTCTCGCGATCGATGCAAGAGAACGACCCTCGTCCGTCGTTTATTTATCGAGGCAGTCTGGCAAACGGCGTTCTGTAAAATTAACGAGAGAAACAACGTGATCCGTTTCTAGGCTACAAATTTTCCCATACCCAGGGATTCTTCTTGCAACGAAACTTTCCTCCCGCGAATAGACTTTACGACGGTATCGGACGGCGTAATACACAGCGAAAAGAATCCTCTCAGGATTAGGTTTTATAACAATCAAGAGGAAGAAAATTTTAATTCATCCATTTAATCTTTCTTGATCTCCCTATAAAGCAAACTTTATCTATTTGTTTGTGTGTAGGGGTTTACAGTCGATCTCATAAGTATTTGTATCCTCTATGTCCATTAAAGTAATTTGTTTCAATTAAATTATAGGTTAAATGTTTCCAAATAAATGCTTCATTATAAATACGAACATGAGTAAACTTCACACATGTACATGTTTATTTATAATGAATATTTGGAAACATCAAACCTATCATTTAATTTAGCCAAATTTCTTCAGCAGACACAGAGGGTACGAATACTTATGGGACTAACTATATATTCTCAGGCGGGCCCCTACACAAGTAATACTATTGTAAGTTATTAATATGTCAAAAAAATACTGTTCACTTTAAATAAATAAACGCTACGCAATACAGCACTTCTAAGCTTAGAATAAGTGTTGTATGTTGTCATATCACCCAAAGGGAGCATAGCTAGTTTCGTGACGTGGTCAGGAAACAATGCACGCAGTTAGAATTTCGACGATATCGATTTTACCCTCTGCCATTTTGGGCCGTCAACCCCCTTGCCTCCCATGCCTCGAAGGATTATTCGCCAATTCGACGGAATTCTAAATTCGTTTTCGCGGCGACTGGCGTATCCGAAGAAAATTGGATTTCCTCGTCGAATTCCTTAATTCGAAGCCGCTGGCCACTTGTATCGCGCAGCGGATTTCGCTGTACGTGTATCGCGCGGTATTTTCGCTACTAGGAATAGAGGGACAGATTTCCCGAAACGTGGTCAGAATTCACATAATCAATTTGTCAATATTCGGAACGTTAACGTTGTTAAATATTATTGAATCCAGTACATCGAGCATATAAAGTAATTCGAAATAAGTCTTAGTAGCTACTGATAAGCTTCTTGTGTTACTTGGATAACTATCCCGATAATTAGTACCATGTCGTCTGTGACTTCGCGAATACAGTGCTCGATATTCATAAACTCATCTAATGGCTTTAGCTCTTGGTCCACCAAGATCTTATAAGGGTGTGAACCTAAGTCTTTTCTCAAAATATGCCAAGTTGTCGTTGTTGAAATGCCTAATTGTTGAGAACTACGAAGAATCAATAAATTACCATCACCCGCAACACTACCTCCTACAGCATCAACATTCTCTCCACTTCTTGAATTTTGCAACGATTCGACGAATAGCAAGCATAGTATTATAGTGGATCATCAATTTCACGAAGAACACGTTGAGTATTTTACAAAACAACGTTGACTTTCATAGCCATTTTGGATAATTACCAAACGTTGTTGAAGCGTGTATCTTACCATAATGAATTGTCAGAGAGTGCTGAATACAAACGGCAGCTAGTATCATGTACATGACCTTAAACAGAGTTGCCACTTCGTTTTAAAAACATATCGGTCCTATTGAAAAATTCTGTATATAAAAATACAGAAAGTTGTACTAAATTGCACAAAGAATCTACGCATAGTTTGATCGAAATTTCCTTCTTAATCATCCATTTTAATCGTGATTTATATTTCACACTGCGATGGACTCCGCTCATTGCACAAGAGAAGGAATGCCAGTCGATCGCTTGAGGGCGTCTCGAGTTTCCGACAGAATCCGGACTTTCCCATCGAGTTTTTCGATTCAAAGTAAGTCGTCGGAGACGTGGCCAGGGGTGGGGGACGAAAATTCTGTGCTGCACGGGGCGTGTCGAAGTTTTTATTGTGTCACAGACTCCGGCTGCGTTAAAACGCGCGAGCTCCTGCCGCGCTCCAGCAATCTTAACTTTACTCGAGGGTGTCCGTGGCTATCGGACCAAGTTAAAATTCCGCTGTGCTCTTTCCAGAGGATTGTTTAACACGTTGCATAAAGAAGCTCTCCTCACCTGACTACTTTTTCACTCGCGTACGTGTCCTACTTTTAATAGAGTCACTAACGTCTCCTGTTTGACGATGCTGAATATTATATTTTACTCTAATATTACACTGAATATTCCTGGGATTTTGAACCTGAAACAGTTAGTTTTAAATATACAGTTTGAAAACCGACATTGTTTTCCTACCAACCTAATAACGTGACTATGACGATGCGCGTCGTATGGCGCGATATCGTCATGCGTCGAACACAGTCCTTTCATCAATCAACAATGCTTTTGAACGCGGAAGCGAGAGCCCTCTGATGATATACTGCACACGATTTTGATTATCCTGAGGACTATCGTTAGGAATTTCCGTAGCCAGTTTGCTACGACAGGGTCGAATAACCGCGGAGTACGAATACCAGCGAGAGTTAAGCCGGAATTTCGCTCACGCGGTAGTGCCTGGGACACCTCGAAATTCGATACGCGACAGAACACGCCTAGATTACCTTTCTAAACGAAAGAAGATTACCTTTGAAACCTTCCAAACGATTTCCTAAGTTTCTGAACGTCACGTCCCACCGAGTGCTCGTACTATTACTATTTCATGCATGTAGCGTCTTTTGGCTTAGCCTTTTAAAATATCAAAATCACTGTTGTCCAACTGTATATGTCATTAGAAGTAGTTTTATTTAATTTCGGTATATTATAGATGGTATTCTCCCTAGACTCTAACTCACCGTGTCTGTTCTTATTTTACCTAACCCTGTTCGACTGAATCCATGCCTCATAAGGTATTCTTTTCTCTCTTCGCAGTTTCTTGTCTCTATAACTTCCTTCCCCTTTCCTTTAAAACATTCCTTAACTAGTCTTCCGTCTACTGGCATTCCTTGCCTCGCTCCTTATTCCCGTCCTAATTCTCGTTTTCTCCCATTTCCTTTCTTCTAACATTGTCTACCTCGACGTTTAAAATTCCAGACATAGACGTCAACTTAAACATTTTGTTCGAATTTAACTCAGCTCTTTCTGTCTACCCGAACATCTCTACTCTTACCAGTCTTTATTTTATATTGCGTCGAATATTTTGTAAATGCGTCGATCAAACGAACTTTTAATTGAAAAATTGCGATTCAGAACGATGCACGACTCAGTTAGGGCCGCGAGGATCCTCCATAAACGCCAGTGGCGCAACTCGAAAGCAATCGACGCGAGGAAAAAGCACCAGCTTTGATGCACGCACAGTGTGTTTGCGTTAAAGGAGCCACGCATCGACGATTACCGACGTTCCACGAAGAACCCTCGGATACGTTAACGAAAGGTATGAAATATCAGAAAATACCCCGATGATTCGCGTAACGTTGCATCCATGTAACAACGCTTCATACCGCGATGCATCTCCTCCAGGCCTTTGTTTCCAGGAACGATGTTGTTCCGTGGAACGGTGATGTTGAGCATCACTTATGAGCCAATCGGAGCGTTACACGCGTTTCTACTTCGGTCTTCATCATTTCCGGAGTTGGACTTCTGAGTAATTAATTAAGGTACACTTGTGATCGCGTTATTTTAATTGCATACAAGCGCGGATTGTTACTACTGGTGGACGAAAGTCTGGGATCTCCTACCTTGGTTACGGACCATGTAATAATATTGAAGACTAGCTGCGTCCCGCGATTTCACTACTATTCTTATTCTATATCACATTCGTGATTATATTATCTACTCACGTAGGTACAATGATTATTGTAGTGTTCATGGAAGCACGTAGTTAGGTACATCGTAACAGCTGAACGCATTTAATTCGGTGTAGGGTAGAGATAGATTTTTAAATGTAAATATTATTGACGAATTCGGTATTACATTATTTTTCATGTATATCCAACCATTTGGTCAGCGTACGCCGATAAAGTAGTCAAGCAACATTTTTTTTCCGACTTGTTTTACAAATTTTGAGATTTCACATTGTAAACGTAGTTTCATAAAAATAAAACATAGCCTATGTAACTAAGGGATAGTGTAGCTTTCTATTACTGAATATTTTTAAAATCGGTTCAATAGTTCCGGAGATTACTCCCTACAAACTTTTCCTCTTTATAATATTAGCATAGATAAATCAATATATTATCGTCACTCACAAAGAAAGAAACAAGCATTTATTAATGTAATTGATGGAGATGCTAATACTGCTAACATACAAAAGAATATCAATTCTTCAAAAATAGATACTTAAAATAGATATTTTAGCAAAAGAATGAAACTGCTCCCCTGCACTTTCGCCACTATTCTCGACTATACATTTCCGTCAAGTTGATTTTCTTTCCTCGAATTGTTTTTCGTCGGGTCGACGGTATCTCTGGTCTTCTCCTTCGACGAGGAGAAAAAAATCGATGGGAGCTCTTTCAAAGGAACGCGTTACCTCCGTTGCGTTATTCAAGATGTCGAGGAGGGACACGTTAAGTTTTCACCGCACAGGGACGAATGACGACGTCGCATTAACGTTACCCAACCCAGCCTTTCGTCCTGCCAAGATCGTGAAAGTTTCAAGATCGGTCGTCGTCCTCCGGCTCGTATTTTACGTTTCCTTTTACGACACCTTACAGCGAAGTAATCGAATCTGAGAATTCGAATACATTGTTAACTGGAACTCGTTCAAGCTCTCGTGTCTATTAACGTGTATTAGTGGGATGAGATCGCACCGGCTACGTGCTTCACCAGTCGATCGACGTGGCAACAACGAAAACTTTACGCGATAGCGAAAGCAGTAACTCGATTGTACTCTTCCACTAACATAATTATCACTTTCGGTGATTCCACGATCGTCGCAACAGAGCGGAAATGATTCTTTGCGAGCCTACGCAAATTTTTTTCCTTTTGAAGGGTTCTAAACTGACCTGTTAGAGTTTCTTGATTATTTCTTAGGTTGCTTTGCTCTGGTGCAAGTATTTTTCGAGAATGTGTATTATATTTAATGCGTGGAAAACAGGAAATTTTATGAATAATATTACCGTGTTATTTTACGAAGTATATTATGCATACGTTTTGCATATGTTTTTCATATTACCTACGCCATAGATGCATAAAATTCATTACCTAATAATTCCCAAGATCCGTTGCAGTAAATATACAGTTCACTGAAATGTTAAATGGAATATAACATGAACGAAATGGGATACAAATGGAATATAACTAATGCCCTGAGCGGGAGAAGTTGACCACCTCGTTATTTCAAATTTTACGTAGAAGTCTAGAAAGAAGTCATTCCGCATGAGGAAATAAATCGAAAGTGTAACATAAAGTTTTCTCGTACGGGCGTTCGTTATCGAGGAAATCAATGTTGAAAGTTCGTAAGGCACGCGCGCACTCGGCCTACAGTTACTCTCGACCTCAAAAACCACTCGAGTCTGTTATTACAGAACGTAGAAGCAAAGAAATCAATGCGTTTCGTAAAAATCCAACCGAAAGTTGAGTATTTTAATTCTTTTAATTCGCGAACGAGATGAAAGTACCGTCAAATCGCGAATGCTTGACCTTCTTTCTACGGAATCCCAAGTTCCAACCCTTTGAATGCATGAGTGATAATTAGGTTTAGGTATTTCTGCCGAGCAAACATTATTTTTAATTACTGAATGTCGCCCAAAATTTGTTTGAAGATCTTATTACAATTTCATTGTTTTCACTAACAATTCTAAAAAGTAAATATGAGCCGTTCATTGCACAAGTCGATTAACTTCATAAGACAAAAAGTTGAGAAATGCGATGAAATAATGTACATTGTTTTTTAAAATTCCTTATATAATATAAATTTAAATAAATATTGAAAAAAGTTCTTTCGTTTTCAGGAAAGTTATTATAAATATAAACAGTTATGACTATACCAAGTGTTTGGACACTTAAATTAAAGATTTTTCAAAAAGTGGAGTTAATCTATTTGTGCAGTGAAGGCTTCATATAATAACCTCTTTCGAATATTTCGTTTCCTGATTCGTGCAAGATAAATAAATAAATAAGCGAATACATGAAGATTAAAGTGGATTCCATAGATGCGTCGACGTCGCGCGTTGCCATTGCATGATAAATAACAGCTACCCCCGGTTGTGCGAGGATCCCCCGTGTCTCGTCGTCGTCCCGTTATTAAATTATAGCGCGATACGTTCCCCAGAATGGTGAGAAGTCGATAAAATAATTTTCTTCATACACCCCACGGGATAGCGTTACGACACCGCTCGCATTAATAATGCATAAGTCTCAACAAGATAATCCGATACGCGTTTAGCTTAGTAATCGCGATTCAATTTCCATTTGCTATTCATTGTTCCCCGAGATTGTCTCACTTTGTATTCCCAGGCAGGATTTGCCAACCCCCCGAATCCACGCGGCTACGTCGTGTTTTGACGTTTCTTGTTTTGTGTTTCCCATTCCTACAACACACTCCGCTCCCTGGACTCGAACAGAAAACGGAGAGGCGAATTTCGTCAACGTGTTCGTATTGCTTCGTTCTCATTTCCTCTTCTTCTTCTTTCATTTTTCCTCCCTTGCCTCTTCTTTCTTAATCCACCCTCCGTAATCGTATAATTACGTGCTGATTAAGCAAACGTTACAGCGCGCGAGAGGGGTGAATTATTGCTGATGATTCCTTAAATTCGAACTACGACCACGGAAAACGGCAACAGTTCTGTTTTTTATATCTTTTGCAATGCCCAAAGGGTGAAACACCGTGGAAACTTTGTATTCTTTGATTTCTGCGGTGCCAAGTCTCTTCTAGCGAACGTGTTCGCGTTCTTGAATTTATACGTAAGAGAAATTAACTGGTTTTAATAGATAGAAATACTTCCTTGATATCAAGACCATTAACTCCACAATGTCTAAATCAAACATCAGAGAAAGTAGCGCAAGAATGTCGCGTTAACTCCTGTTTAATTTGATCGTAAGCTAGGATTCCAGCGTGCTGGACGTATGACGCAATCGTCTAATTGTCGGCAGCTAATTGTAAGAGTCGAGGAACTGCATTCCCATCTTCCGCGAGTCTGTGCAACTGCAATGTACCATACCCTTTCGCCTACATACTTCTTCTTTCAGGATAAGTTTGCTTCATCTAATTTGAACCTGTCCCTGTGTGATCCAAACCTTACGCCATCAGAACCCTGCATCCACGCAACCCTTAAAACACCGAACTCGATACACCCTTACGGACAAGTGTAGTAGTTACATGACATGTCGTTACGTCCGTTACAATAAAGTAACGTTACAATAAAGAAACGAGTAGAGTGAGGTATGACAGGTGTCAAAAGCTTGGAGGGGTTAAACTGCAGTTCGGCCTTATTTTGATAGTAAAGACTGATATTACATTTGTTGATATTACGTTGCAATAATTCGTGACTCAAAAGCCTATAAACTCATCCCTTGAGTAATTGCAATCAATTTGAACTACGAGACATCTCGTATTTGGCAGGGAATGTGTTAACTGTGCTTGCGTAGTTTGCGGAATCATTGTGCAACGTACAGCGCGAAGAAAAGCGAGTTGAGTTTAAGATGACTTTCCTCGAGTAAAAAATATTCGTCGCATGAATAAATGGCACGTTGCCTGACCTAATCTAACGTCAGCCACGCTCGAGACACTTGGGATCCGCGCGAGATGCGGGGACGATCGTCAAAGGGTTAAAGACGCAACGGGTGCAGAAGAAGACCGCAACGGAGGAAAGGAGCACGGAATTCGCAACGACGGAAACCTGAAAGCGCTCTCCGAATCGGGGCGGGGTGCGGGTAGGGTGGCGCGACCCGGTGAAATTTTCAATTCACTTTAACGCTCGAGGCTCGCGTAAATACGCGATGGCACAGAATGCCAAATAGAAGCAGCCCTAGTTGCGCGCGTGCGTGCATACAAATTTTGCTCTGTCGCTTCGTAATTACTGGCCAAGCGAAAGGCCGAGGTGCTTGTTGGCCCCACGGACACTTTTCCAGCCGCGGCCATCGCACATGCGAAAAGTGGCTGAAACGAATTCGTCTTTTGTGTTTCATTATTATATAGTGCCATTCTCGAACAATAAATTCGAGTATTTAGTCGCTTTTTCTATATTAATCGTTACACTGATATTTCTTTATACAGAGTGTTCAAAAAAAACCATTAAATGTTTATATGGTATATAAGACACACAGTACTGAGTAAAAAAGCTTTAGTAAACATAGGTCGAAAAGTCAACCGTTTCTAAGATATAAACATTTTTGTTTGCTAGTATCATGATTGACTTATTTGCTTCCATCGCATGCGATGTTTATTTTAGTGTTTATAAACTGGGTTCTGAATGTTCTTATTAAAGTGGTGACAGTAGATTTCATTGAGAATCAGTCAGTTGTGGAAGAAAATGTATTTCTGTTAAAGAAAGGTACATAGAAAAATAAGGCACTCCATTTGCATTTATATCTACCACTAATAAAGTTGTGTATAAAAATTCCGGTTTATACTCGAATGACCCTTGTATGTAGGAAATATCCATACTTTTCACTTCCCTTTCAATTCTACTCTAGCTAACGACAGAAATTATTATCCCGGAAAACGCGAACTTTTTAAATCTTCGTTCCGAGTGTCCCCTGGTTAAAAATTTCCAAAGTCCAAGGAGAGTTAAAACCTACCCTTGTTACCTTCGTCCCAGTCCAACCCTACATGCTTCCTTCCCACGCCCACTTCCGGGGACTTTCCTCGAGGCTGCATTAAATTATGTAAGGAATAAACACCACTGGCTCTGCAATCTCTCTCTCTCTTTCTTCAGAGCATGCTTACGTATCCGTTACGAAACGTTCGCCAGACCTCCAGCGTGATTAAACTGCGCTCCCGGTGTTTTGGCAGATTTTCAAGTGTCTACGTAGCGCTTGCCAGGCGTAAACGGTGTACGAAGCGCGCCAACGCCATCCAGATGAAAGAAACAGAAGCCTCACCGTACGCTAGTGAACTTTGAATGGATTTTATCCCGTTAAGATGTTTACAGAACCGGTAAACCTCGCGACGAGGTGTGAAGTTTAACCGTGAAAGAACTGATGAGCGAGGAATTTAATTAGCTGGATGTGAGAGAACTATATACCAGCGTCACCTGCATGACTGAACACAAATCGGATCTACTCCCATTCACTTAACGATTTTGTTCGGGGAAGGGTGCATACGTAGACGGATAGATCCGGGTCTTTCTGAGAACAATAACACTGAGCCTACTGGGCAGAATTTTACCTGTGGGTTTTTGCGAGAACTCTCCTTGAATTTACTATTTGTCGTGAAATTGTTTTGAATTTCTCTTAGTTTTTGTTCCTAGTTTAGCACATTCACGCCCGCTGACGAGAATTCACGTCACTTCGAATTCTATTCCTGGTTATGAAAAAATTATGAAAATCTTTTTATTTTATACACAACATATTTACAACATTGATATTTCAAAACATATTTTGTAACTTTTATCTTTGCCCTAACGATACAAATTTTCGACGTCCAGCTTCAGAATTTTATTATTTTCCTCAGTACTCGGCATTAGAAATGTAAAATATCTGCCGGTCGCGAATGTGTTAAATATATACTAATTTAAATTTGCTTATATTAATTGATTCCATTTTTGTTTGTTCTGTTGACTATTAATTTTTTACAAATAAATATGTTTACTCCACTTTCGTTGTTGTAGTTCCAGCGTTAATCACCTCGCGTTTCCCGTTTGGTCTGCATAGTAGTCACACATCTCCCAAACTGTAATGGGAATTCCAGTCGCCGCGGAAATTGAAATACAGCCAATGGAGTCCGCCAAAATGGTCGAATCACCGCAATCTGCTAATGGTCCGAAAAATATAGATTCCCGAAAACATACGGCCACGAGCCACGAATTTCAGGTACAAATCCCGCAGGACTCACCTAAAAAAAAAAAGAAACGAATCCATCGCTGCGCGGAAGTCGGCTGGAAAACTCGATAGCCTACGGTTTCAATAACGAGGAAGACAGATTGGAATCTTATCTATTCGCGAGGCATATATTACAGCGAATAAAATGTCGATGCACTATCGAAGCTTTGGAAATAGGAACAGGCACCGTATGCATTACACACGTGTGTTGCGATGCGATTTTGCCCTCTGGCTAATGCACACAGTTTCGCGTAGTCCAGCCATAATTAAATTCGTGCATCGGATTTCTATGGATCGGGTTACGACGGTAGTCGCTAAACTCTGGATTATTGGATGGATACGTCGTATAAATTTCATAACTTTCGCTCAGGCTGCTTGTTTAACTATTATAATTGTTGCATGTGAAAGATTTAGAATTGTGTACCTTTTGTTTGCGATTGCAAGTTCTTATTTCGATAGGAAATGACTCTACGATAATTTCTGCATGATTTATTTCATTTAAAGTAAATATATCCTAGATGCATTTCCAACATAAAAATCCATGAAAGGGAACGAAATAGTAAATTGCAAAGTAAAATAAATTTCTCTATTTATCATTGAAATCTAGTGCGAGCGACTAAAATCGTTGTTACTAGTAAATACCCATTGGTCACTGTCGAATCGAAGCTTACGATCAAAAGATAGAATTTCATTTAAGACTACGAGCTCGTCGTTTATAAAACTTGAGCGGATAAACGCTCACAGGGGAGTATTTTACATTGATTTTTTCCTTTAGTAAACAGCCGTTATGTATGTTTATTACTACTGTGCAGTACCGGCGATTTGCATGCTGACAATTAGCTCGTTGCGATGTAATCGCTTTAGATTTATAGTGGTTGATATAGTATGGAATAATGGAATAATTGCACAGTATAAAATACTGATTAAAAGTCTGCGTATAATGATGGAATTATAAATTACCATCCATTAATATTTCCCTAATTATTACATAGTTAGTGCTGATTATTTAATTCACGTACAAGCCCAATAATTAAAAGAAGCCATTTGTGCAAAAACAATGCATGGTTCCATTACAAAAACGAGTGCAAAGTATACTCACACCGTTGCATTAAGTTAAAAAGGCAAATCGCTTTAAATTTTTTAAATTTTTCTGTCCCTAAAAGATCCTCCTCCATCGAAGAATCATTTTCCGTACAAATTTTTGGTAACCTCGTTTCGCGAAGAGCTTACACCTCGTCTCAGTTTCTCAAATCACCCTGTATTTCAGAATAAACGGGAATCCCGTACCGATCGAGCGGATAAACGCATGTGGAGCGCAGAGAGGCGAGGATCAAGCACCATTTCCTCAAGATTTAGTCCAACAGCGGCAAGTGTCGCTTTCTCTGCGAAACGGGCCGAACAATGTGTACACTCAGGCTCGTAAATAGAGAGAAGGACCGTGAGAATTTTCTTCCACAATCGCCACCTCAATTTACCACGTTTAAAACTACTGTAGCGCATTAACGCAGCTCGCTCGCTCGCCGGCGACCGGGTAATTCGCGCGAATTGAGCGATTCTGAATGCCGCGGCGGAATTCGACGATTCCGAGTCCTTCGGTTTGCCAGAGAATTTCACACGCAACTCTTTCTGTACGTTCGCGTTGACCAATTCGAGACCAATCGATGGATTTATTCGAGGTATCGCGATCGAATCGACGATATTAAACACGTGGTAATTGAAATAGCTGAAAGGGAATATCGAGTTAGAGTTTCACAGGAAAAAACCCAACGGGTGGGATATCTAGGCAATTTCCGAGTCATTGACCTTCCTGTCTCCCCCCTTTTTTTTTTACTGGAATTCGGTATCGAATTTCGACACACGAGAACAGTACAAGCGTATCGAATGTGGAGGAGCTTGGGAAATTTGAAAATTAAGCTCTTCTATGTGAATTTATCTATGGACTAAAGACGATGGTACAGTAAGTATCGTGTTTAACACATTCACTACGAAATGTCTCGTAGTTCAAATTGATTGCAATTACTCAAGGGATAAGTTTATAGCCCTTTGAGTCACGAATTATTAGAAAAGAAGTGCGTAAATTTTCTTTTTAAAACAACAAATTTAATATCAGTTTATATTATCAAAATAATAACCTAGATTACACATCTGTATTAAATCTTGGCGCCCAAGGCAAATCGCTTTAAATTTTTCTGGCAGTAAATGGGTTGTAAATGATTATGTTGGATGTACGAATTGATATACAGGGCGTCCCAAAAGTCGGGGGGGAGCCGGAAATGGGGGGTAGCTGAAACGATTTTGAACAACAATTTCCTTTGCAAAAATG